>NC_053395.1:159382113-159682113 GCF_905171765.1 Bufo bufo
TGTTATATATTTTCAATAAAAATATAACTGATAAAAAATAAAAAACATACAGATGGTTTAAATGGCATCCTGTGAAACTAGCGTGGGGGATTAAGTTAATTACCTCTACAGACAACAGGAACAGATGTGAATGAATATGTTATATGTACAGAGCCAAGGAACATGTTGGAGTTGCCTACAGTGAAACCTCTTTGAGACAACCACCCAAAATTGCAGTGAAAAATGGTCTTCTGCAGGAAGGGATCCTCCCAAAGTAGATGCAAATTTATACAGAAGATAGGAAAATTGACTAAAATCTGGCCTGCATGAGGAGCATTTTTATTAAAGTGGTCGTCTTCTTGAGAGCTTTCACTGAAATAGATATTACTTTGATAAAACTGCTAGTTTAGCTGTAGCTAGAAACCTACAGTAGACATGGTAGTCACCCTGACATTTAAGTGCTCCTTTCCACCCATCTCTAGTGAAAATCCCGTAATTAGCTTTTCAGTGCAATAAGCGGTTGTCAAAAAATGGCATGAGACCCCACTTATTCTACAGCAACAGCAAAATAGCTGTTTTAGTGACTTGTTTTCACCTTCCTATCTCATTGTGCAGAGACAGTTTTAACACGTTAAGCGCTTACATGTTGCCATTTAGCATTTTCATTTTATAGTAAACATTTATGTCATCCCTCCTCCCCTCCACCAATTTCTCCTCTGCTCAATGGCAGTGCCAGCCAAACATTGCAGATTGGCCGAGTCTCTCCTGCACGGGGGAAGGCGAACCCACATCAGCAAATTGAATATAAAAAATAAAGAAATAAACAACAGGCTGCTTTTGTTTTCAACCAAGCGAAGTAAATCAACTAATTGAAACTGTTGTGACATTATTGGTGGCATTTTCTAAGCGTCCTGATTTCGTGCTCAGCCTGTGAATTGAGCCTTTGGTAAGTGCTGCTGCAGTCAGTCAGCTGTGCTGCCTTGTGCCAGAAACCTGCTGCGCTCCCTCCGTACACATCTCCAGGACCCCAGACTGGAGCAGCTAGCGTGACTGGGATTAATGGACCAATCCCACCTTCAACCAACTTAAAACAACCAATCTTAATTCTTTGCTTCAACCATCTGAAAAGTAACGTAATAAGGTCATGTTGCATAGAGAGACTGGAGAATTGAATAGTTGAGCTCTTGGTTTAGAGGATGCCATTAAGAGTACGTTCTCATACTAAATAAATCCCCCAAAAAATTCTATAGGTTGACATTTGTCCACCTATACTGCTCCTATGCCTGTGGGGAATTGCAGTAATTTGTTCAATTTATGATGATGTGTAATAAAATTGCACAAAGATCCCTGCAAGTTATACACAATTGATACTGTTAACGTTGGACCTGTGAAACCACCCAAATACAGCAGCCCCTTTCACTTGACGGTAGCTGCCATTCCATAGAGATGACCAACTCAATTCTAAACATATCATATTCCCCCAAATTTTATAAAAAATTTGATTTGCATTGGAATCCAAATGTTTGGTGATTTGATTTAGGCTAACTTTTTTTGGGGAGGGGAGAGAAATGTATAAATAAAAAATTAAAAAGTGAGAGTCCTAGGAGATCTCATAATGCCATACAAAAACGTTTTGGCCAATTGGAGCACTTTTGATTCGGGTAGACTCAATTCGGACCCAAATCAAATTGGTTAACTGATTTGAACTCAAAGAGAATTTTGAGCAATTCACTCATCTCTTCTGTTGAGGACGTGCACTCACAAGGGGGTGACACCCATTCTCAATGGGGAGTAAACCAGTTCTCTGGTGCTGTCCACACTGTTTGGAGCTCCATTTGTACTAGACATTGTCATGCCATGTTACATAGTCTCCATATATTCAGTATAACAAGTCCGTAGATTTAAGAGCTGTGTTCATTCTGTGAAGGGGATATGCCTGCCACGTTTTAAGGACTGGTTTGTCTAAATGCTTCCCAGCTCGCTCCTCACCTTCGATGACCCATGCTGCAAGTTAAAGGGATTCTGTCACCTCTTTTTACCCTATAGAGATGCGGACATGCACGGCTAGATCACCTCTAGCATGTCCGCAATATACCTGTCCCATATCTCTGAGTGGTTTTATTGAGTGTAAAAGATGATTTTATATATATGTAAATCAGCCTGGTAAGGAGCCCAAGGGGCTGCACTAACCGATCTGGAGCCCAGCCATGCACCCTGTGAAAGAGCCCAGCACCGTCTGTATCCAGGAATCTCCTCCTTGCTCACAAAGTCAGATCGCCGTAATCTCGCGGTGCGCGAGCTCGCGCATGCGCAGTTCCTTCCCTGAGGCTGATGCCAGCACAGGTAAGGAACACTATGCCGGCACTGCGCATGCGCGAGCTCGCGCATCACGAGATTACGGCGATCTGACTTTGTGAGCAAGGAGGAGATTCCTGGTTACAGGCGGTGCTGGGCTCCTTCACAGGGGGCCTGGCTGGGCTCAAGAATGGTTAGTACAGCCCCTTGGGCTCCTTACCAGGCTGATTTACATATATATAAAATCAAGGTATATTGCGGACATGCTAGCGGCGATCTAGCCGTGCATGTCCGCATCTCTATAGGGTAAAAAGAGGTGACAGAATCCCTTTAAGAATCGGTCATATAGAGCTGCAGTGATTAATCACTTCCACACATTATAATGGTTGGTAATTTATTACTAATTCAAGTGATTTTTTTTTTCAAGCAGTTCTAGACAGGAAATTTGTGTTTCAAGCGATTTCTGAGAGATTACTAAAATATTAAATAAATAGCTAAGAGATTAACATCAGGGGATTAAATTGTTTAAAATCACACGCAGAGAACGTATTTCTGCAAGTGATCAATCTTAAGAAATATAATGGTAGAGAATCAATATTGACCATGCAACGTAGTACAAAAGGCTCACGAACAGCAGGCGTCACATCATATAAATTCATACCAGACTTCTTACTTGGCAATTCCTAAATTAAGGTGTTAATGGTTCACCCTAACGCCGGGTAATGTTGACCGCTTAATACTAGTATGATTGTTTCCAACAATATTGTTCCCAGCAACAAATAATCAAAAAAACTTGCTTTTCATTTAATTATTTTTGAACTCAATGGAAAGACTAAAGATCAACTGAGTTTCATGTAATGTCTATGGATTTCTTTGCACTGATTGAAAATAGACACTAAATAGATCAATTAATAGATAGAAATACAGATAGATAGGGAGATAGATCAATATTAGATAGATAGATAGATAATAGATAATAGCGAGATAGATAGAACAATAGATAGATATTAGATAGAAAGATAAGTACATAGATAAATAGACTGATATTAGATAGTTAGAAAGATAATTAGATAGATAGAACGATAACTAGATAGATATTAGATAGTAATAAATATAATAGATAGATATATAGATAGAATACATATTAGAAAGTTAGAACGATAATTAGATAGATATAATTATTAGATAGATAGATAGATAGATAGACTGACAGACAGATAGATTAATGATCGCTTCCATTATAGAAATAATGCAGGAGTCTAATGGGCATCGGATCTAAGGTCTGACATGGGGGTCTGATCTGAGGTCTGACATGGGGGTCTGATTTCATATAGAGGACTGATCTGAGGTCTGACATGGGGGTCTGATCTGAGGTCTGACATTGTAAGTCTGATATGATATAGGGGTTTGATCTGATATCTGACATGGGGGGGTCTGATCTGATATGGGGGTCTGATCTGAGGCTTGATATGGGGGTCTGATCGGAGGTCTGATGACAATTGAGGGTTTAGTTTGGAGGTCTGATGAAGACAGGGAGTCTGATCTGAGGTCTGATGAAATTTTTAATTTTTTTTCCTGCTCTAAAATCTAGATGCGTCTTATCATTAGGTGAGTCTTATAAAGCGAAAAATACAGAATTTGCCTTTGTTTTTCAACTGATACTATAATGATGTGCTAGCCATAGATTCCCTCCATTCACAGCTCTCCAGTAAATCCCTCACTGGTGTGCTGCTCCTCTTCACCCTAATAGACAGTAGGGGGCAGAACACTATAATTTTCTTTGGGGTAGAACTGGCCTGTAGGACCCCCATACAGTTACATAGCTTGCACATACAATATGTCCATTCCTGACATTGATAAATAAGATGTTTCTTTCTTCTTCATTAGATTACAGAAGATGACTTTCTAAAACAAGTTGCGACTGTGATACCTTTTAATCGCACAAATGAACAATCCTTCCTTACATTCTGCTAATCCTGCAGAAGTCTATTGCCATTTCATTAAGCCATAGTAGCTTTAGCGGCTTAATAAAGCTTTTTGATTTACTATGCTATCATCATTTATTGATGCTTCAGTAAAATATTTTTGCAAAGCTGTTCAGTAAATACATAAATAATTTACCAAAACAATATCAATATGCAAATCAAGTCAACTAAGTGATACGGGAGTCAGCAGTGTAAAGCAGGGCACACAACTTTCTTTCAGTCTAATTTACCAGAATGTAATCCAGGCAAAATGATCTTCTCCCCTGTCATACAGACATGGGAGAAAATCATGTCTAGAATAATGGGTCAGCAGCGCTTTCCAGAATGTAATGGCACTATAGAGCGCTTTATGCCCTTTGGCACTGCTCGTAGATTTCTGTTAAGAGAGCATTCTAAATAATTGTGCTATTCTACACAAGTACCGCTGCCAGCCTGGGGTTGTTGGATAATGCAACACTGCCCATTTATTCCCCTGAGGCTGCGTTGCAATACCAGACCTTGCCTAATAACAGGAGAGGCGCCGCCGCCGAGTCTTCTGTGATAGTCTAAAGGAGCTGAGGTCATTTGACATCTGATCAAGATCCTAGCATCAAATCCTCCCTTGATCAGACATTGATGGTTCATCCAGGAAATATGCCATAAATGTTTATATTTAACCCCTTAAAGGGGACCTGTCACCAGTTTTATGGTGTCTTAACTAAGGGCAACATAAATAAGTGACTGATTCTCTTAGCACAATGCTGGGTCACTTTCTTTAATTGACCCAGTCAATCTGCCAACATCTTGTATTGAAAAGCTCCAGCTGAAAATGATTAGTCATGAATATTCATGAGCTCCTGACTCTCCCCGCCCACCTGCTGCTGAATGACAGTTTGTTTCCATATGAACCAGCAGCAGGTGGGCAGGGGAGTGGCTATAGCTCTGAATTAAATATACGCTGGACTCAATGACATCACGCTGGACTCAAATCAGCTCATTAGCATGCGGTATGTGGCATCTTTGTGTGTATATTATGAGGTAACCATCTGTCACACCAGTAAGTGAATACATCTAAGGCACTTTTTTGTAGTTAATGATTGTATATAATTAGTTAGATTATAATCAAATATCCACATGACAGGTTCCCTTTAAGGACAGCCCACTGTCTTTTGTCGTCGCTCCCTTGTGAGCACTCCTGCCCTACGAACAAACTGTGACTAACATCTCCGGTTCTTAGAGCAGCTAAAGCATTTTGCTCTACAGTCAGGATCGGAAGTAGCTCCAATCTCAACGGTTAATCTATTGATTGCCACAGTCTGTGACGACAGAATGATCAAAAGCGGATTTCCCCCTCTGAATGGGTCACAGTGTTTGGATTGGAGCCCTCTGCAGTCAGCCCTTAGGACCTTGAAAGGTCCCCAGGACTCTAAATTCAGTAATCCTACAGTTAGGGCGCACTAATGTTGTCCTAACTGCCCCGTGTGCCATGGAGACACAGAGCAACAAGAGTATGCTAATACATTATAAGTAGTATAAGTAGTCTTGAGCAGAGCAAAGCATTCAAAGCGGGATTCGGTCGGAAGCTTAGGAAAACTTCGATTTACAATGAAGCCGAATTTCCTCATGCTTCTTGGTAAGGAATCAGGTTTTAATAAAATGGCAGCTGCAAATGTTACAAAGTGAAAGTAAGTAGTCCAGGAACATGAGATCACCCATAATGCCTTGCAGCGAGCCAATCAACAGATAGCCATCCCCTGTGATGTCACAGCCCTATAAAAGCTTCATCCCACCCGGTGTCCACCATTGTCCTGTGAGCTGAGCATAGGGAGAAACGTGACAAGCGCTCATGTGCTAGGGACAGTGTTGCTGCAATAATCCAGTGGCCATGTTTGATCCATCCATGTTCGGCATCTGGTCTTAACCCTAATAATTTCAAATACTATTAGGTTCATAGTATCGAGGGATCTTATGGAGGGCTCCCCAGATCCCCGCTATGGAAAGCCGGAGCACACCCGTATGACCATGACATCAGAGGGCACCATTTTTAAATTTCCTGCCACTGACCCAATTTACGGTCGGTGGTCGTGAAAGGGTTAACTTCCAAGCCTTCACACTGAGATTGGGCCACCAAGTGGGTAGAATATGATTAGGTAGAGTGGCCTGGGTATACCGGATTTATAGCAATTCGTGACAAATTAATTCAGAACAAATCGAATTTCTAGGTGACCTGAAGCGGATCGGCCAAATAATTTTTTTTTAAATATTGGGCATCTCTAAATATAAGTATAACATAATTGTATAAGGCAGCAATTCCATTATGGGATTATAAACAAATGAAATAAAAAAATTGCATAACAAAATTTCTCAATGAACAGGTTATTCAGTGAGAAATGTGTACAGTATAAACAATAAAATAATAAAAGCAAAAATTTACAAAGTAATTCGGAGCTCTGGTGAGCACTGTGGCCTCCTCGCAGCTAACCAACACAGCGTCATCCATGTGCTTGGTATCTCCGCTCTGCCCCATTCACTTAAGATGGGGTTGAGCTGTACCTAGGCCATGTGACCGATGAACGTGATGTCACATGGCCTAGGAAGAGGACTTAGCGCTCCCAGGGCAGAGCAGATCAGTCAAGGTGCCGGGGGTATTGATGACCTATTCTGAAGATAGGCCATCAATATAAAAATCCTGGAAGACCCCTTTAAAGCTCAGCCTCATCATTTGAATGTAGTATTTGACAGAACTAATGGGAAAAAAACAGACCCACCTTTTCTAATCCCGAACAATCTCTTTAAGAATTAAAGGAAGGGGTTGTCTCATGACAGACAATGGGGGCATATCGCTAGGATATGCCCCCATTGTTTTATTGGTGCGGGTCCCACCGCTGGGACCCGCACCTATATCGAGAACGGAGCCTCGAAAGTAAAGGAGGGAGCACTGCGCATGCGCAGCCTCCCTCCATTCATTCTCTATGGGGCCGGCGAAAATAACCGAGCGCTGGCTATTTCCGTCGAGCCCATAGAAGTGAATGGGAGTGGTGGCCGGTCATACGCGGTGCGCTCCCATTCACTTCTATGGGGGGCTGGCTTGGTGGTGGCCGGACAGGAGTCCTCTAGCCATATGACAGTGGTGGGACACGCACCTATAAAACAATGAGAGCATATCCTAGCAATATGCCCCCATTGTCTGTGATGAGACAACCCCTTTAATGATCTTACTACACTACGAGAATGTGAATGCTTTGAAAACCATGTGCATAAGCCAGAAGGAATAAGTAAAATGCTTCTATCAACAGCAAAAGGGTATATTTTGCTATAATTGAATGTACGGTAACCTTTAAAACACAGCCCTGGAAAGGAAAACCACTTGAAAAGGCGATAGAATAACATTGGCTTGCTCAGTGAACAAAACTGCCCCCAGTGCTTGTAACAAATCAAATCCTTTCAAAAACAGCAATTACACTGACACGCTGGGCTATATTCCACGCTGACACCTTAATATATATGAAATGGACCCCTTATCACTTTGCCGCACCCTGACTGTGATTTCTCTACCCTTGTAATTATTGTTCAACCGTATGGAAAAGGCCACTGTGTAGACACGTCTGTGAAGAGCATGGTGACTGATCCAGAGGAGATCTGCATTGCTCAAGACCACATTGCTGAAGGTGGCTTCCAAAAATGGCAGCAGGCCAATTAACCATTTGCTGCACTGCACGTTCCAGATGTTACTATAATGTACAATAGATCTAACCTCAGACATGAGCGTCTGAATCCACTACATGGTGACTGACCATAGAAGAGATCTAACATATAATAACATCCTCTGGATGGGTTATCAGTATCTGATCGGTGGGAGTCTGACACCCTGGACCGCCGATGATCAGCTGTTTTAGAGGGTAGGGGTGTTCCGGTCTTCTCGCAGCTTACCAAGCACGGCGCTGTACATTGTATAGCGGCTGTGCTTGGTATTGCACTCAGCCCCATTCACTTCTATTGGGCTGAGCTGCTCCTAGGCCACGTGACCGATGAACGTGACGTCCCACTACCTAGGAGAAGACTGAGAAGGCCGCAAAGCTACTGCGTTAAGATAAGTCATCAGTAGTGACGAGCGAAGCGAGCTTCGTATGTTACAACTGAAGTCGCTTCGTTCAGAACTTCGGAATAATACTGGACGGAGATCTTTCTCTGTACAGTATTAAAATGTATGGGCTCCGATGAGCCAAAGAAATCGTGCGTGACTTCGTTGAATAACTTCGGTAGTTGATTTTTAAACCACTTTAAAACTTGAAGCCGAACTCGGCTTCATTTCCGACTAGTACCTCAGAACTGAAGCCGAAGTTATTCAACGAAGTCACGCTTGACTTCGCGAATAACTGACTTTGGCTCATCGGAGCCCATACATTTGGATCTCCATACTGTATTAATCTGACATTTTGAACAAAGCGACTTCTGATGTAAGATCCGAAGCTTGCTTCGCACATCACTAGTCTTCAGTAAAAAACACTTGGAAAACCCCTTTAACCCTTAGTGTAGAGTGAAATTTGAATATGGCCAATTTTGTCCCTGCTGAATGGATGAGAGCGGGGCAGTACACAGTTATCATAGAGCCCCACAGCAATACTTAGCATGCTCCCCCCCCCCCCCCCACCAATAGATTTCTGACAAATGTTATGAATATAGTGGAGGATTTTTTTTTTGTAATATAAAAATGTGCACTCTGCCTGGCTCACTTTACTTCTTTGTCAAAAAAATTGGAATAGGCGCTTTATATGTGGCGCTATATCTGAACACCATGGCGGAGATTTATAAAAACTAATGTAAGGAAAACTGGTTTAGTTGCCCATAGCAACCAATCAGAATCCTCCTTTCATTTTTCAGAGCTCCTTTGGAAAATGAAAGGTGGAATCTGATTGGTTGCTATGGGCAACTAAGCCAGCTTTCCTTTACACTAGTTCTGATAAAACTCCACCTATGGGTGACATTAATCAAAACTGGTGCTAAGGAAAACTGGGTTAGTTGTCCAGAGCAACAAATGAAATTGATCCTTTAATTTTCCATAGGAGATCTGAAAAATCAAAGGTAGAATCTGTTTGGCTGCTATGGGCAATTAAGACAGTTTCCCTTGGCACCAGTTTTGATAAATGTCCACTCGTATTTCCACCAAAGAGATGGCATAAATACATCGATAGATCTACCCCATGCTGTTCGAAATCTATTATAAAACTGCCTGCCTGCTGCCACCACTTGAGAGTGCTCAGTGCACGGCTAATCAATTCTATTTAACTCAATGGAAGCTGTCAAAATCTCTTTGCACTGAGATCCTCCTATTGGTGGATGAAGGAAAATGTTGCGTATCTGTGTCAGGGAAGCTCAGCCCTCGGCCCCCTCTCACCATACAAGTGGTATGGTCTGCCTCCATCGTAGTTTGAAACTAGATGAGAGGGGTAACAAAGTGAGGGGGGGGAGCTGTCAGGTACCCCAATTTCTATATTGGGGTCCATTGGGTTTGTTTCAAGTTTGGATATTTATATCCTGTTCATATTATAAAGTTGGTTACATCATTCATAAGTATTGACCTTCTTTCTTTTAAGGGGGTTATCTCATGATTAATGTGAAAAAATGTACAGTGTACCGCACATGGATACAGAGATCTCCCCGTTCTCTGCTAGATTTATATCAAGCTGGCAGTTCAGGGAGTGTGTGTTTTCTGCTGCAGCTCAGGGGACATGTCCTTTCTGCTGCAGCTCTCTCCCTGTTACATCTCAGGAGGCAGTTGAAAGATGAAACTGAGCATGTGCGACCATCTCAGTGAGCCGGACAAAGAAATAAGAAAAAGAACAAAGAGCAGGTGGCGATATACAGATACATTTTATTGAATAAGCTATATTACTATAATAATTTACATAATTTAGTAGCTATGCTAATTTTTTTATTATATCAAATTACAATTTTATTCAGATCCAGGTGCTGGTTTGAATACTGCTGAATATTTTTAGTGGGACAACCCTTATAGAGGAGTTATCCCATGAAAAGTATTACTAATGCAATGAATAGAGCTTTTCAAATGAAGTATTATAGCAACACATATACAATAAAAATATTGTAAGGTGTTTTTTTCCCCCCGTATATTACATTTATCTTCTTTGTTGGTGCCCACTGCTGCATCTCCTGTGGCCAAAATTCTAGTTCACCTTCTTCTGCATTCAGTGATAGACCGAGATGTTAAGTAGCCTCCCTGCTCCCTTTCTCCGTCAGTGCTGGTGCAGTCATCTCATAAAGAAGTAGATGAAGTGGACCAGCAACTTTTCATTCCCTACTTCTAAATTCATAGAAATATAGAACAATTTCTCGTTCGAGGCAGTGGAGAAGGAAGCTGGGGGACATTGTATACTGTAGTTTCATATATCAGTGACATTGCTGGGGTTGTGTGTGAGGGTCTATTTTCTATGTGGAGGAGGAAGGCAAGTAAAAAGAGCTTATGTGTTAAGGCCTCATGCCATAAACAGCGGGTCCGCAATATGCGAGCAGCGGCCGTGTGCTCACTGCATCACGGATGCGGGCCCATTCACTTCACTACGGAGTGCTTCCATGGGGTTCCTTTCCGTGCCTCTGCACCGCAAAAAAATCGGAAGGATCACGGACCCATTCAAGCTGACGGAACGGCCAACCAATGGCTGTGTGCAAGAGGCCTTAGGCTTAGCAAGATATGACTGCAATGTACTTCTGTGAGATGTACTTCTGTGTAGATTCGGAGCCGTTGACTTGAATGGGTCCCCGATCCGGCAAAATAGTGGAGGCATGGATCGGGAGCATGGATCAGGAGCCCACAGAAATACTTGGAAGACCTTCCGTGGGCTTTCTGGTCCGTGCCTCTGCACTGCAAGGATAAGACATGTCCTATCTTTCACCGTAGGTGCCTGTGTTTTGTGGACCGATATTTGTGCTTTGAAACACATTCATCTGAATGAGCCTTAGGCTACTTTCACACTTGCGTTCGGAGCGGATCCGTCTGATGTTTCATCAGACGGATCTGCTCCGATAATGCAGACGTTTGCATCCGTTCAGAACGGATGCGTCTGCATTAAAACTTAGAAAATTTTCTAAGTGTGAAAGTTGTCTGAGCGGATCCGTTCAGACTTTACATTGGAAGTCAATGGGGAACGGATCCGCTTGAAGATTGAGCCATATGGTGTCATCTTCAAGCGGATCCGCCCCCATTGACTTACATTGTAAGTCTGGACGGATCCGCTCGCCTCCGCACGGCCAGGCGGACACCCGAACGCTGCAAGCAGCATTCAGGTGTCCGCTCACTGAGCGGAGCGGAGGCTGAGCGCTGGCAGGCGGATGCATTCTCAGTGGATCCGCCTCCACTGAGAATGCATTGGGGCCAGACGGATGCGTTCGGGGCCGCTCGTGAGCCCCTTCAAACGGTGCGCACGAGCGGACACCCGAACGCTAGTGTGAAAGTAGCCTTAACCGTGTGTTTTGCTCCATATATTAAACTTTTTTTTAATTCATGGGATAACTCTTTTAACCTACCACAGACCTAATACAGTTTTAGGGCTCATGCACACGACTGTATGCATTTTGCGGTCTCCAAAAACACGGATCCACAAAAAATACGGATGATGCTCGCGTGACATCCGTATTGCATCCGTTTTTTGTTGTTGTGTGGATCCATTGTAACAATGCCTATCCTTGTCGGCAAAACGGACAAAAATAGGACATGTTCTGACTTTTTTGCAGGTCTACGGAACAGACATACAGATGAGGACACATTTTTTTGTGAACCCATTGAAAGGAATGAACAGAAACAAAATACGTTTGTGTTACTTAGTGAAAAGCAGCAGGGAAGGAATCCTGTAGATGATCAGGAATTATGGAGGGATTCAGCGAAGACAGAACCATGTATAAAAAAAGCGTAAAGAGTGCAAAAAGCTGTGAGAAGAAAAAATGCAGCAAAATGTCATGTTATTTTTAAAACAATGATGTAAAGGTGTAGAGGGATTTAACATTCATTTCATATGGACGCTCTTGACTATAATTAGAAATACAGAGAAATATAACATTTGCAAATAAATGAAGAAAAGCTAGGTTTGGTAGCCTTCAACCACTCAAATTTACAATGTCCTTTTGATTACTAAATCCTCCCCAAAGAACACGGGAAACTATCATCTCCTAAAATCCACGCCAGCTCAGCATCCATATTACATTCCGCCACCCTCCATTCGTACAACTTCCACTTGCTCTCGCTACCAGAAGGCCAGGTGTTTTATTCCGATTACATGTCCTTAGCAGAAGCAATTAGGATTAATTATGCTCTTTCATTCCCAGCGTCGCTAAAGTGGCAATGGATCTGGAAGACTTCATGACATCGCATTAATATGGAGGTCCCCGCGGAAGAGCGACCTTTTCAATGGCGAATTCAATGAGACACATCCCTCAGTCTGTCTCTCCAGCTGTGATTGAGGAATGGCTGCTTGATCAGGGAAGGAGGAAGAGACGTGAAAATCTAGACTGGGAAGAAGGGACGTAGGAATACCGGAGAAAGGGAAGGAGACTGCCTGAAAATGTGGATGGCTGCATTCACACATATATTAGTTTTTATTTGGCGTCTTTTGCATTGTAACGTGTTTTTGGTGTGGTTTTTTTTTGGGTGAAAAACTCCAACTCCAGATGTTAGCTGAAAGTTTATGGGAATTATGAAACTCAAGAAACACAAGCTTTTTTTTTTGTTTCTAAGTGGCTTTTTTTTTTTCAATTTTGTTATATTTTTTGGTTTAAAAAATAATAAAAAAAACAGCATGTTGAAGCAATGCCATTTTTAAAGGCTTTTTTCCAAGCACTACTCTATAAGGGCAAATGCATATGACTATTTGCGGAGTGGCCATGCAGACATACGGAAGCAGAATGCACACTTTTTTGCGGACTCATTGAAGTGAATAGTTCTGCATACGAGCCACAAAAAAAAAACGGAATGGACACGAAAAAAAAATATGTTTGCGTGCATGAACCCTAAGGCTGGGTTCACACGGGCGTTGCGGGAAAATGTGCGGGTGCGTTACGGGAACACCCGCGATTTTTCAGCGCGAGTGTAAAACATTGTAATGCGTTTTGCACTCACGTGAGAAAAATCGTGCATGTTTGGTACCCAAACCCGAACTTCTTCACAGAAGTTCGGGCTTGGGATCGGTGTTCTGTAGATTGTATTATTTTCCCTTATAACATGGTTATAAGGGAAAATAATACCATTCTGAATACAGAATGCATAGTACAATAGGGCTGGAGGGGTTAAAATAATAATAATAATTTAACTCACCTTAATCCACTTGATCGCGAAGCTGGCATCTCCTTCTTCTGTCTTCATCTGTGCTGTGCAGCAACAGGACCTGTGGTGACGTCACTCCGGTCATCACCTGATCCATCACATGATCTTTGATCATGTGATGGATCATGTGATGACCGGAGTGACGTCATCAAAGGTCCTATGCCTCACAGCACAGATGAAGACAGAAGAAGGGATGCCGGGCTGCGCGAACAAGTGGATTAAGGTGAGTTAAATTATTATTATTATTTTTTAACCCCTCCAGCGATGTTTTACTATGCATTATGTATTCAGAATGCTATTATTTTCCCTTATAACCATGTTATAAGGGATAATGATCGGGTCTCCATCCCGATCATCTCCTAGCAACCGTGCGTGAAAATCGCACCGCAGCCGCACTTGCTTGCGGATGCTTGCGATTTTCACGCAACCCCATTCACTTCTATGGGGCCTGCGTTGCGTGAAAAACGCAGAATATAGAGCATGCTGCGATTTTCACGCAATGCACAAGTGATGCGTGAAAATCACCGCTCATGTGAACAGCCCCATAGAAATGAATGGGTCGGTATTCAGTGCGGGTGCAATGCGTTCACCTCACGCATCGCATCCGCGCGGAATACTCGCCCGTGTGAACGCAGCCTAAGAGATAAAAAAAAACAGCTAAAAATGTAATTCAAACATATCTGAAAAGAAAAAACCCACCTGCTTTTTCCTTTATAGAGATCTACATACATAATAAGGACATTAGAGGAGGTACATACTTTTCTTTTTAAAAACATTTGGCTAGGAAGAAGGGGCCACAAAAATTGCATGTACTAAAACAGTATTTCTAAAAAACAGAATCAAAAATTATACCAAAATAAAAATGAGAATAATAATGCAATACAATCTGCAGCTAGCATGTTATAGAGCAGACGTTGAGAGACTCGGCTCTGCTACATCTGTATCATTTGTACTATTTTATACTGTTTTAGGACTCATGCACATGAACGTATTTTCTTTCCATGTCCATTCCGTGTTTTTTTTTTTTTTTTGTGTGGATCATATGTGGAACCATTCATTTAAATGGGTCCATGAAAAAAAGCCTGTGTGCATTCAGCTTTTGTAAGTCCGCAAGTCCGTTCCGAAAAAATAGAACATGTCCTCTTATTGTCCTCATAACGGACAAGGATAGGACTCTTCTATTAGGGGCCAGCTGTTCCGTTCCACAAAATACGGAATGCACATGGACGCCATCCGCATTTTTTGTGTATCCGTGTTTTGCAGACCGCAAAATACATACGGTCGTGTGCATAAGACCTTACACTGTTTTGCAGTCAGTGAATTAAACCATTATATCCAGAAACCAGTTATATATCACTAAGGTATGCACTGGAAGGCCTGGGGTACTTTCACACTTGCGTTGCTGGATTCCGGCAGGCAGTTTTGTCGCTGGAACTGCCTGCCAGATCCGGCAATCTGCATGCAAATGGATACCATTTGTAGACGGATCCGGATCCGTCTTACAAATGCATTGCAGTACTGGATCTGTCTCTCCGGTGTCATCTGGAAAAATGGATCCGGCATTTTATTTATTTTTTTACACTTTTAATGGTCCGGTTTTAAAGGAAGACCGGATCCGTCAATGCGGCAATTTTAATGCCAGATCAGGCACTAATACATTCCAATTGAAAAAAATGCCTGATCCAGCAATCCGGCAAGTGTTTGGGAATTTTGGCCCGGAGAGAAAAATGCAGCCTGCTGCGTTTTTTTCTCCGTCCAAGTACCGTAAAAGGACTGAACTGAAGACATCCTGATGCATCCTGAACGGATTACTTTCCATTCAGAATGCATTAGGATAAAGCCTCATGTACACGACCGTTGTGTGTTTTGCGGTCCGCAAATTGTGGATCCACAGAACACGAATGGTGGCACGGCATTAATGGACAGCCATTAATATAACTGCCTATTCTTGTCCGCATAACGCGGACAAGAATAGGACAGGTTATATATTTTTTTTTTTGCGGAAACAGAGCAACAGATGCGGACAGCACACGGAGTGCTGACCGCATCTTTTGAGGCCCTATTGACATGAAGGGGTCCGCATCTGAGCCGCAGTTTCCTTGCGCCCGTGTGCACGAGGCCTAAAACTGATCAGTTTTTTTCTGGTATTGAGCCCCTAGGGTGGAACTCAATACTGGAAAACTTTGATGTAAGTGTGAAAGTAGCCTAACTACACAGACAACACAGATGAAATGAAGCGGATTGGTATGGAATGAATGAAATCCTACTAATATGACATTTGTCTCAATGTACGGCCTCTGTGTCACAGCAGGAACAGAACAGACCCCAGCACCATGTTATTCACTTACACTCTATTACTATCCACTTGCCCTGTTCATATCTAGGTTTAAAGGGTTAACTCCTGCCTATAAAACAAAGAAAAAACCCTCAAGAGGTCTGTAGATGATCCAGCTGTGGAAATAAGACTGATGCTCTTATATTGTAGCCGGGGCTGCACCTCACATGGATCCGTATCTGCAGTCAGCATTGTGTATATATACGGCCCATGCAGAATGCTGAATTATTTAGCAGAACATATTTACAGTAACAAATCCCACTTAATACGACTGCTGCTCCTTGCTGTTTTCATGTCTGACATTATAAGCAGTTATCGAGAGCTGTAGAGAGAGAAAAGCTCCAGCTATGTAGAATAGATTTCAGATAAATGCTTCTTTAGGCCCCTTTCACACGAGTGAGTTTTCCGCGCAGGTGCAATGCGTGACGTGAACGCGTAGCACCCGCACTGTATCCTGACCCATTCATTTCAATAGGTCTGTGTACATGAGCTTTTTTTAACGCATCAGTTTTGCAAAGCGTGAAAAACGCAGCATGTTCTATATTCAGAGTTTTTCACGCAGCCCCGGCCCCATAGAAGTAAATGGGGTTTCAGTGAAAAACGCATTTCATCCGCAAGCAAGTGCGGATGCGATGTGTTTTTCACTGATGGTTGCTTAGAGATGTTGTTTGTAAACCTTCAGTTTTTTATCACATGTGTGAAAAATGCATCAAAACGCATTGTACTCACGCGGAAAAAACTGAACCAACTGAACGCAATTGCAGAAAAAACTGACTGAACTTGCTTGCAAAATGGTGCGAGTTTCACTGAACGCACCCTGAACACATCCGGACCTAATCCTTCACGCTCGCGTGAAAGAGGCCTTAAGGCTGGGTTCACACGGGCGTTGCGGGAAAATGTGCGGGTGCGTTGCGGGAACACTCGTGATTTTTCCGCGCGAGTGCAAAACATTGTAATGCGTTTTGCACTCGTGTGAGAAAAATCGCGCATGTTTGGTACCCAAACCCGAACTTCTTCACAGAAGTTCGGGCTTGGGATCGGTGTTCTGTAGATTGTATTATTTTCCCTTATAACATGGTTATAAGGGAAAATAATAGCATTCTGAATAAAGAATGCATAGTCAAATAGCGCTGGAGGGGTTAAAAAAAATAAAAAATAATTTAGCTCACCTTAATCCACTTGACCGCGGAGCCCGGCTTCTCCTTCTGTCTCCTTTCTTCAGGACCTGGGTAAAGGACCTGTGGTGACGTCACTCCAGTCATCACATGATCCATCGCATGATTCATCACCATGGTAAAAGATCATGTGATGGATCATGTGATGACCGGAGTGACGTCACCACAGGTCCTTTACCCAGGTCCTAAAGAAAGGAGACAGAAGGAGAAGCCGGGCTCCACAGTCAAGTGGATTAAGGTGAGTTAAATAATTTAATTTATTTTTTTAACCCCTCCAGCGCTATTTTACTAACAATGTTATAAGGGGAAATAATAATGATCGGGTCTCCATCCCGATCGTCTCCTAGCAACCGTGCGTGAAAATCGCACCGCATCTGCACTCGCTTGCGGATGCTTGCGATTTTCACGCAACCCCATTCACTTCTATGGGGCCTGCGTTGCGTGAAAAACGCAGTATATAGAGCATGCTGCGATTTTCACGCAACGCACAAGTGATGCGTGAAAATCACCGCTCATGTGAACTGCCCCATAGAAATGAATGGGTCGGTATTCAGTGCGGGTGCAATGCGTTCAACTCACGCGGGAATACTCGCCCGTGTGAAAGGGGCCTAAAGGGAGCCTGTCAGCAGTTTCAACTATGCTAAACTACTGACAGCACTAACTAGGCATTGGAGAAAGCAGTACAAACTGACCTTTTGAGGAGCTTTTATTATCAGGAGTAGTATGAATATGAACTTTTATTCTGCCAGATTTTGCTCCTGCAAGCACACAGGGTGAGGCTTTACAGTGAAGTGCTCTCTGCATTGAACTGCTTAAAGATCCCTTCTCTCTGCTATGAGTGACAGCTGTAGTTGTCTCCTGTCTGGATGCTACAGCTGTCACTCAGAACAAAGGGGAGGAACTGTAAAGCAACTCAATGCAGAGAGCACTTCACAGTAAAACTC
Source organism: Bufo bufo (assembly GCF_905171765.1). Classification (NCBI taxonomy): domain Eukaryota; kingdom Metazoa; phylum Chordata; class Amphibia; order Anura; family Bufonidae; genus Bufo; species Bufo bufo. The sequence continues at coordinate 159,400,137 of NC_053395.1, forward strand.
TATTGCCAGGGCTTTGCAGGAGCAGAATCTGGAAGAATAAAGGTTCATATTTACACTACTCCTGATGATAAACACCTCACAAAATATATGTTTGTACTGCTCTCCTCAACCCCTACCTAGCGCTGTCAGCACTGCCACCTTTTAGAAATGTGATCTCAAATTTATGCTGGTTTATTTTTTTTACCAGCTGGTATCACCTTACTCACAATTGATCCATTCTTTTTTTTGGGGCTTATTTAGACACATTTTTTTTCAGCTTGTAAACAAATGAATTTCAAATGTTTCAAATGCTCCGATGCTCTCCTTTGCCCTCCGCTGAATCGCGCAGGGCAAAGGCATTTTCTGGAGATCCGGTGACGAAAAGGGTTCTCCCTATGGCTGCCAGGTGGAGGCTTCCACCCAGCAGTGAGCCAGGTGACGTCACCGGCATTGAAGGGCGGGCTTTAGCGCTGCCCTAGCCTGTAAAACGGCTAGGGCAGCGCTAAAGCCCACCCATCAGAGCCGGTGACGTCACCGAACACACTGCCGGGCAGAAGCCTCTGCCCGGCAGTGTGTTATCGTAAATAAAAGAACCCTTGCCCTGCGCGATCCAGCGCAGGGCAAGGGAGCGCATCGGAGCATGAACTGCTCAGATGCTAACATCAGGGGGGCTGCCTGGGTGAAATTGTCAGCTGTGAACCCGGACAACCCCTTTAAGCCATACGATCGGACAACAACAGTCTGCTTGCTGATGGTTTCAATGTAGCAAACATTTTAGATTACACCAAAAAAAGGCAAAAACAGCAAGAACAAGAATAAAGTCATGCTAAGAAGACATTCAATTTTCTATTTTTTTGTATCACACAGCTAATTTTATCGGAAGGTTAATCTTCACTTATAATACTTAAATTTATACTTTTCACACTCTCAAAAGATTAATATAATATGTGAAGCCATTTTCATCTTATTCTCCACATTTTATCATGTAGAGGTTTTTCTCCCTTTAAAATGTCCAAATCATTAACCTTTTACACTGTATTTGTACAGACCATCATTTGGAACAAGATTCTGACACAGGAGCCCATTCAAGAGGACGTTAATCCTAGGAGATGTCTATGTACTTCATCCTCATACTGCAAAGGCCATTGACCTTCTTGTAATACCTAGTATATTAACCTTTCCGTTCTAGGCAACATACAATACAATGGGCAAAAGGAAAAGTGCAATTCAGGGGCGTAACAAGTAACCATGGGCCCCCATAGCAAAACTTGGGATGGCCACCTTTCCCCCATGACAACCTTTAGCAGAAAGTACAGATCAGAACATGAAATACCTATTTTTGTTTCCCTAATGCATGGAGATAATTCATACAATCCTATCATAATATTAGAATGATGCACACAGGTGATGTCACAGCAAAGGTATAATCCACACAGTGATGTCACATTACAGGGTCACAATAGTGCAATAACACAAAAAGGATAATGCACACTCAGCACTCTGATGTCACATAACAGGGTTAATACTGTACAGAGATAATGTGCCCAGTGCAGTGATGTCACAGCACAGGAATAATGCAAACAGCATTGTTCCCTAGAGAGGGGTCGTTGATCCAGGGAGTTATTCTGATTGCCTGATTGGAGTCGGGAAGGAATTTTTTTCCCCTTAAGTGGGGAAAATTGGCTTCTACCTCACAGTTTTTTTTTTTGCCTTCCTCTCGATCAACTTGCAGGATACCAGGCCGAACTGGATGGACAAATGTCTTTTTCAGCCTTATAAACTATGTTACTATTAGTGTTGAGCGAACTTCTGTTTTAAGTTTGGCGTCTAAAGTTCGGCTTCCGGTTAGCGGAGAATTCCGATATGGATTCCGAATTCCGTTGTGGTCCGTGGTAGCGGAATCGGCCATTATTGATTCCGCTACCACGGAGAACAGAAGTTCGCTCAACACTGGTTACTATGTTAGTGTCAATGCTCCCCCATCCGTCACCCATTGTCATCACTAACTACTGTATATTCTTGTAGCGCAGATGAGCCCATTTGTTGTTGGGCCCTATAGCAGTAGTGCAATTCCTGTAGAAGAGGCCTGTAGATTATAGCTAGCATGATGGGACTTGGGGAGTTGAGCTAAGGTTTTAAGGACCACTTATTGTCATTTATGTAACATGTCAGATGAAAAGCGTGAAGATCCTGGAGCCCAATGCAAAATCTGCAAGAGCCCCGATCTATTATGTGCCATTTATAATACTTGTGGCTTCATAGTTGCTCGAGAAGCCATTGGACCGCCTTAGATACCAGAACCTTTGCACTCCCTATAAGCAGGCGTGCTCAACCGGCGGCCCTCCAGCTGTTGCAAAACTACAACTCCCAGCATGCCTGAACAGCCTGCAGCTATCAGCCCACAGCAGGGCATTGTGGGAGTTGTAGTTTTACAACAGCTGGAGGGCCGCAGGTTGAGCACGCCTGCCCTATAGCTACTCTTGCGACACACTCTCTTTCTAGCTGGTAGCACACGATTGCACTGCTTCTTCCAGTGTTCAGTGACTGGATGGTGGTATCTCGTGTTGCATATAGACGTCTTGTCAATTTGCACACAAAAGAAAAAATCTGCGTTTCGGATGATCGAATAAAAGGATAGATTAGAAATTGCAATGCTTTGCCTTTCCAAAGAATGAAGGCGAGCACCCAGATGCTGACTAATTGTGCGCACCAAGCTGGGAAAGAACATGCTGCCCTGGACAACCCATGTCTGACGTCAATTCTAAATTGCTACTACAAGCTCCATCCTTCCACGTTATCAGTTTAAATGAAGAAAATGAATACATAACAATAAATAATATACATTATAAAGTAGCATGACATGGAGCTTCTACAATCAGACACTGGTATTGTATTGTGTGTGAAATCAAACCATTTTAAAAATGTCTATTGATATGGATATTATACGAATGGAAATCTACAGTAAATCCTGGAGATGGTTCATTTTATTCCACGTGCGCTGTATGGAATTGCTCAGTTCTATTCTAGTCTATGTGACCATGACAAGGACCTTTGCAGCCAGTAGCATGTGAGCAAGAATGATGATTATTACAGGGATCACTCTACTGTGTCTCTTCTCCAATACTCCCCACTGATGACATGGTCGCATTTCTCTTCCCGGGGCTGTCACCTATTAATCAGCTGGGGAGGGCTCTCGAACTGGGTGAAGGCGGGGAGGTGACAACTGGATGGCGCATTGAAAGCACCCTATATAAATGCAAATGGTTAAGGCAATATCATGAGCGCATTCGAGCATAGCACAAAAATGGCTGCTCCATAATCTTGCAGAAGGATAGAAAAACATGGAAACATATTGATTGGGAACTGACGTACTGTCTACAGGGATAAAATTAAGTAAAAATCTGCATACGTGCAGGTAATTAGATCAGTGTAATGTAGAATCCATTCAATATAGTATATTTGTGTGATATGATGTGAAATTCCTCCTAAGGCTCCGTTCAGACGTCCGTAGAATGGGCCCGCATCCGTTCCGCAATTATGCAGAACAGGTGCGGGCCCATTCATTCTCTATGGGGCCGGACTGTGTGCTGTCCGCATCCGCATTTCCAGAGCGCGCCCCCGATCTCTCCGGTCCGCAGCTCCGGAAAAAAAATAGAGCATGTCCTATTCTTGTCTGCAATTGCGGACAAGAATAGGCATTTCTATGGGGGTGCCGGCAGGGTGTATTGCGGATCTGCAATGCACTACGGACGTCTGAATGGAGCCTAAGGCCTCTTGCACATGAACGTTGTTTTTTTTTCCGTTTACGGGCCGTTTTTTGCGTTCCGTATACGGTCAGTATACGGAAAGCATTCATTTCAATGGTTCCGCAAAAAAAACGGAATGTGTTCCGTATGCATTCCGTTTCCGTATTTCCGTTCTGTTGAAAGATAGAACATGTCCTATTATCGCCCGTAAATCCCGTTCCGTACGAAACGCATATGAAATGCACAATGCAAATTCCGTATGTCTTTCGTATCTGTTCCGTTTTTGTGGAACCATCTATTGAAAATGTTATGCCCGGCCAAATTTTTTCTATGTAATTACTGTGCACTGTATATGCCATATGGAAAAACGGAATGGAATAACGGAACGGGAAACAATACTGAAAAAAAAAAAGGAAAACGGATCCGGGAAAAACAGCGTTTTATTAACCCTGAAGAATTTGGAGGCCTACCAATGCCAAATCTGCAGCAGTATCTCCCCGCCTATCATGCGGCATTTATGATAATGGTGACTTTGATACCGGCCCCTCAGATACCGGCGCCCAGGTGTGACTGCTATCTCTGTATGACCTCTAGCTCCCCCCCTAGTGAAGAACCATGTCATGGAATGAAAACTTCTAGCTGCGATTTGTTTTGCCGTTCTATTTCCCCTGCTTTCCTGCGTGATTCAGGCCTAATAATGGCTGCTATAAACAGCTCCATAGCGATGCAGTTGGAGAATAGTACAACAGATGTTCAATAATCTTCTACTACAACAAATTATCTGCTGCGGAATTTCATACAGACAGAGTGTCGACCATAAAGCTCACAATCCGAGTGTTATGAAGTGATTGTGTGCTCGGTTTATTCCATCTAAATGGCCATTTTACAGCACCGCTGCATATTTGGCTTCTGTATTTGTCGGTGGCATTGGAGTAACCGTAGTTGTTGTGACGAGCCGCAGACTCTGATAGAGAAGGTTGAACTTGAACCTGAGTCTCAGGGTATAAGGTCAGTTATTCATATACCAAAATGAACCATTTTCATTCCCAAGTATCGCTCCAGGGCTCAGCCAATCAGCTGCTATGTCAGAGTATCCAGCAGTGTTCTCCTCCCCGGTGCAGAGCATTAACACCTTCTACAACCTTCTATGTGGATGGAGACGGACAGATTCAGGGGCGTAACTATAGGGGAAGCAGGGGAAGCAGCTGCTTTGGGGCCCTCACCCAGAATGGGCCCATCCAGGAGAAGGAGGACTACAAGATTTGGTCAGAGCCCCCTCAACAGTATTACACAATGAAATTATATACGGTGACAGTATAGACAGTGTAGGAAACGGATGGACCAGCTGCCGGGCCTGGTCTGAGAGAGCGATCTTTACTAGTCACAGGAATGGGGGAGGCATGAAAGGAAGGGGTTGCGAAAAAATTACTGGGGGAGGGGGGCCCCATAAAAAAATTTGCTGTGGTGCCCAGTCATTTCTAGCTACGCCACTGGACAGACTATACTATTTTAGAAACTGTAGTTACTTTTTCATCTTTTCTAAACCTACTTTTCCAAGATTTTTAGGCAAGCAGTACACTTGAGATAACTCTCAAGTGCTTTTAAAGGGTGTGTGCAGAGCAAAGATATTGAAGACCTATTCTCAGGATACGTCATCAGTATCAGATCGGCTGGCGTCTGACTCGGGTAATGGCGCGTGTGCAAGCTATACCTCCAACCTCCAAATTACCTGCACGTCGCCTTGATTGTTGAGGTGGCGCAGTGTACTCAACAACTGCTCCCAGAGTATGCATGGCCGCTGCAAATGACATGGCACGAGCTCTGCTACCCCTTCAAACAGCTGATTGGTGGAGTTGCCAGGAGACTGACCCATGCCAATCCGCTACTGATGACCTATCCATCAATATCTTTACACTGCGCAACCCCTTTAAACATGTGCATGGTCAGTTAAGCAGGTATATATAAGGAATGAGGAGAGGAGAGGAACGATTGGCAGTTGGTTATCTGCCTGAATAGAAAAGGATCAGGCAGTTGAAATCCATCATGACGGCCATATCGAGCACCTGGGAGGAGGCAGTCCTGACATGAATGGGGATCTTCCACTAGTAGCATCCATTCTACTCAGCAGGAACTAGTGATGTACCCAGATTCCTATACATAAGGTCTGTCTCATTATTTATTTGTGATGTTTATAATACCATCCAGGACAACGATTCAGTAAAATAATGGAATTACGGTGAATATATATAAGAAAATACCATATTTTCTTAATGTCCGTATTTTTTGTAATTACCATCTGAATCTTGACCCCCTGAGGAGCCCTTTTTGGGCGAAACGCGTTGGGTTATTTTGTTACGGGGTATGTGTTACCATTTTTATACGCCAACTTTCATCTAGGTTGGGGCATTATCATTGCTAATGTATATATGTAGATCTTTTTCTTTTCCCCCTCTTTTTAGGGTGATATAGGGTGAGTAGGGGAAGTACGAGGACAGAGAAACCCCACCTTCAGGGGTGGTCCCTGGGCTGAGGTTAGATAAGGATCTTACTAGGGAAAGATCTCACATTGAGTGAGACACCAGCCTCTTTACCTCAATATCAAGTTAATGACCTTATTCCCTATCCGTTGTGGTATTACGTCTATTAGTCACAATTGTGGTGGATGCCATATGTGCAGTAATAGGTGGGCGACAAATGGTTTGCCCATGTTTGCGTTGTTATCTGCTACCGAGACTGGGGCATATATATCTTTTTAACCAAATGAATAATAAAAGTTACATTTTAAGGGTCCTATTTTCTTTAGGGTTAATGTAGTTGAAATCCATCTGCCTGATCCTTATTACTCCCCACATCAGCCATTGGGGAATAGTCAAGTCAGTAGGCCACCATACACATTAGATGTTCCGCCAAACTGGTCTTTACTTGTCAAACACCTGATGCAATGCAAAGCGCTTCAATGAAGAACCCAACATGTCCATACATTGCAGGGATGGTGCACTGATCTTAAAGGATTTATCAAAACTGGTACAATGGGCAGCCAATCAGATTCTGCCATGCTTCCACTATGTCATAAATTCATGGAATTATACTTTATTATGGAGTTTCAATGTAAGCAGTTAATTAATATAGACAGCCAAAAACCATATATTCAACCTCAGGAATCAAGAGGTCTATATACTCTTCTTGTATGGGGCCCTTTGCTGCCTTGTCAGCCCCTGGCCACATAGGTGAGACTCACAATGCTTTACTTCGGAGATGACTAAAGCTAATTCTATTATAAATGTGTACAAAATTTCATAAACCATAATATACTTAGCCGGCAAGAACATAGACGGCAAGAAACAAGGAATTTCTCTCAGAAATTCAGAAGCTTATCTTAGAGACCAAGGGTTTTCAGAATTCTACACTAAGCAAGTGATAGATGTATACTGTAGGCATACTATCCGTACAGATCCCAGAAAGGGTGCAGGGAACTTGAAGAAACATCTGAATTTTAAATGGAAACATCAGAGGCTGTGCAATAACCCATCGCGGTTTGGGTGGCAGCTGTTTGAACGGCTCGGTAGTGGACCAGAAGCAAACAGCAGATGGGCTTGTGATATTCCATCATATCAGAAGTCACAAAAGATAAGGTGACAGTAACACAAAGCTATGTTCCATTCTGTCATTTGGTGTCAATTTTGAGTAATATATAAGGAGCTCACCAACCCCTCCAACGCAGGAACTTAAGATCACAGCCCAGTGTTAAATAGTTTCTGACCTTCTGCAGTCAATCGTGCATCATCTGACACGGCGACGGCAAGGGCGCTATTTCATTCTACCACACATGGAGCATGCGGGAATAAATTCTAATCTATGAGCATAGCCTATAATAAAGGTAATATTAAACCCAAAATATCATAGGATTTATCTACACTATATACAGTATAATGCTAAACTATTATTTTGTATATAGCCTACAGAAACTCCAAAATCTGCCCAGTAATGCCCACTTCTTGGATATACCCAACCCATTTTTGCCCTTGGACAGCCAAAACTTGCCAGGATTGCCCCTGAAAATTAAGAACAGTCCCTGCAAACTCAAAAACCAGAGATGGTATAGCCCAACATAACTGCATTACCTTGTCCTTCTGCACAGTCCTTTAATACTATCATGGGCGTAGCTATAGGGGGTGCAGAGGTAGCAGTCTCTACTGGGCCCAGGAGCCTGAGGGGGCCCAAAGACCCTTGTGCCACATAAGAAGACACACAACGCACTGAGGGAAGGGGGGTCCAAGCTGAACTCTTGCACCAGGGCCCATGAGCCGTTAGCTACACCCCTGAATACTATGATTGTTTTTTTATATTGTAGGGACGATTGTAGGCCCTACAAATATAGGGGCCCAGTTGTGACTGCAATCACTGTATGGATGGTTACCAGTGCACATACTATACACGTGTTCAACACATACAGCAGTGTAGTTGACAGACAGCGATCAGAAGTCATGTGGAGAGGAGGAGGTAACTGCAGACTAGGGGAGGGGGAGGGTAAATTAAAGCCCAGGACAACCCCTTTAAGTAGTATACTAATCTACAAACTTTTTGGGTCACTGTGATTTCTTTTCAAAACATTCCTTGGTATATTATTTTTTTTACTGACATTTTTTCCCATAGGTTTCCCTGTAGGGCTTCAAAAAACGGCAAAAAATACAGATGAGGAAACACTACAAAATAAAGAACAAAAAAACTAACAAACGTGATTAAATAGACCAGAAATGTGTTTTTCCCAGGCATTTTAAATGCTGAACAATTGTTCAGCCCTGAATGTATGGTTAGACTGGCGCCTGTGTAAAATATGTGTGTGTGTTTGTTCAAAGCCTGTGTGTGAATGTCAATGTGCGAGAAGTTAAAACGTAGAAGAGGACACGAGTAACGGAATGAGAAGGATTTATTATTGAATAACTCCGGCCATGGAGACTCAACTTGGTGAAAGACCTCTGCTGGCAGAATGCAGAACTGCAGCTATTGCTTTGACTTGGTTTGTTTCTACTTTGGTTGCAAATTTAATATCACAGCTGCTGATCAAAAAAATGTCTGGATGCTGGTAACAACTTGCTGGTATAAATACACTGACAAACTTGGCACCCCGTGACATGTTTTAACGACAATCCTGAACATTTGCTTTGGTTTACATTAGTCACATGGCAAAATGTCAGAGACTGATGACATATAATTACATTCACCACTAGGTGTATCTCCTGGTGGCAGGGGGCATCTGCTGTAATCGCCGCTTACCACATATATTGTTATTATCATGACCCAGCTGTAAGACATAGCCAAATATGCAGGTATGTGACAGGTGACACGTCTGCCGTAATACCAGGGATTGCAGGATCCCAATAAAATGTCTATCTGTCTTACGAGCTGAAAGGCACCTTGACCAATTAGTTTAAGCCGCAGCCAATTTGAAATCATCACTGCGACCGTATTTTCTGCTCGGACGGGCATTACTGCAGAAATAAAAACCCGTTGGTAATTCCTTTCGAGAAAAAAAAAAAAAGTTAATTCCTTTCTTCTAAATGTCACAGCACTTCCCGAATTTCTGGTCTCGAGGCAGGGGCTGAGCTTTTCATAGTTAAATCAGAAGGACCACTTAGAAAGGTATACTGCAGTCATAATGTAGTGAAAGCGTTCACCCATGGAACATCGCATCAAACATTTTTACTGCACGTTTCATAAATCCTCGTCTTGTGGGGAGGTTGATCATCCAAGGTTTGCAATAATAACCTAAAAAAAAGATGGTAAAATTTGGAAAAAGCAGCTAGAATTCAAAAGCCAGATCAATGGAGATGAAATATTCATTTATTCTCCTTCGCCTCCCTCTAGTCACTGGCCAGCAAATAAAATCAAAAGGCTTTTTCTAAGCGCGTTATATTTTTTTATTATAATACACTATGCAGAAAAGTCATTACTTTCTAATAGAGGAAATGAGCACAGTGATGATAGGTCTTCATTTTCTTCTCTTTCTCAGGGACGTTCTGCTCACATCTATTATCAGCCAGAAAAAAAAAGGTTATAGCGGTAAGTAGCACTGCAGAGACTATAAAATGTGGCTCCATTGTTGTGCTTCAGCGGAGGAGGGAAATCTGAAGTATGAAAGCAGGGAAATACATAGCTGTCATACACCATCTGTCACATACAGCACGAGTCTACATTGGATGGATATAGATTCCCACTACGATCCATTTAGCCAGTCTTCTCTCTTTAAAGGGGTTTTCCAGGAGTAGAATATCGATGACCTATCGTCAGTATAGGTCATCGGTATATAATCGGGGGAGTCCGACTTCTGTCACCACCGTTTGAAAGTGCTCTGCTCTGTTGCCAGTAAAGTCACGTTCATCGGTCGATTGGCCTATGCGCAGCTCAGCCCCATTCAAGTGTATGGACCTGAGTTGCAATGCCGAGCACAGCCACAATGTCTACAACGTACAGCACTGTGCTTGGTATGCTGCGAGGAGGCTACGGCACTGCGGCCCTTTCAGCAGGGGTGCTGAGAGCTGGACTACAATCAATTTAACTCAATTATCTGTAATATGGTATAACTGGTGGTCTTGCGGCACAGAAATCCTGGCTTTGAAGCTGATCAAGGCAACATCAGCATCTTTTTGTTATGTTCTCTTTGTGTTTTGTTAAGTTCTTTATGTGTGCTTTAGTATCCTCCCACACTAAACATACTGATAGATTTATTGAGTTCCTATGAAATTTGCATGAACATTAGATTTATGCCCCATTGTGTATGTGCTCTCAAACGCAACTAATGGTGAGCAAGACTGTGTAAAAAATTGTGTGAAATACTGTGAATGGACAGTGTAAGGTGTGTGTTGGTTGTGAAGACTAAGATGCCTATGGGAGAGCCTGTTAGAGACTGTCCACATTGTTTGACACTGCACCATGTGGAAGGAGATACCATGCTGTAGCTCAGCCATCTTCATCACTGCCACTTTGAGCAGACTCTATCTTGGAGTGTACCTAACATCTAGGGAAGTTACTGAAGGCAACTCTTCAAGAGATAATGCTACTGTTATACCTGTTGCTTCTGACTAATAATGTCTCATCATTGAAAGACTCTGTAGTCACGTACTCATTGCCTTATGTGAGACTGTAAACACTAATAGTGATGGACAAACATCGGCCGGGACGTTTCGCAAACACGCGTTCGTGATCAAATGTTTGCGAACCGCGCATTCGCAGCGGGCCCCATTGACTTTAATGGCAGGCGAACCTGAAAACCTTCAGGTCATATTTTCAGCCACCAAATACTTACTAAAAATGCACAAATAGTCCCACAACATGGACAGTGATATATCAGAGGGGGATCATTGGCAAAAATTCCCACAAAAAATATGTATTTTAATTAGGGGCCATTTTTATGCATCTTAAACTCTGAAAAATGTGCCCTGCTGGAGCCTAGAAAAATGTTATTTTAGGCCACAGGAGTACAGGCCCCAAAAATTAGGCATTCACCTGACAGAAAAGAACTTGTGATGATGTGACTGGAGGTACATTAGGCGGTCACCAGATAAAAATTTTACTGTAGGCCAGTACGGGCCCCAAAAATTAGGCATTCACCTGACAGAAAAGAACTTGTGATGATGTGGCTGGAGGTACATTAGGTGGTCACTGGATAAAATTTTTACTGTAGGCCACTGGAGTAGAGGCCCCAAAAATTAGGCATTAACCTGACAAAAAGGGCCTTTTATTTTGCTGTATATACATAAGACAAGGACCATTCTTTGTTCTATGTGGTGACTCATATGTGTGGGCTGGCATGAGGAAATTCAATTACATGTGGTCGTCACAGGTGTTGAATTCCTCAGAGATCCTTGCCTCATTCATTTTTAGAAATGTGAGGTAGTCCACACCGTCGTGAGCTAGGCAAGTGCGATTATCGGTCACGATCCCCCCTGCTGTACTGAACGTCCATTCGGACAGGACACTCGACGAGGAGCAAGCCAAGAGTTTCATGGCAAATTGTGCCAGCTCTGGCCACAGGCCAAGCCTGCACACCCAGTAGTCCAGGGGTTCCTCGCTTCTCAGAGCGTCCACATCAGCCATTAACCCGATGTAGTCGGACACCTGTCGGTCTAGGCATTCCATGAGGCTGGTTCCTGAGGGCGGCTGTAGATGGGTTGATTGCAAGAATGATCTCATATCTGAAGTGACCAACACTTCTTCAAACTGCCCTCTTCTTGCAGGCACGGTAGGATTGGTACCCTGTTTCGCTGTGGGTGGAAATTCCTCTGCCATCTCCCGCAACAGCAGAATGCAGCATCTCTCGCAGCAAGGCCTGAAAATGCTGCATTCTGCCAGCCCCTGGGATACTATTAACATGTCCGCCATTTTGTGTTTGTGCGGGGGGTCTAAGTACGTTGCCACCCAGTACTGGTCATTGCCCTTTATGCTTTTTATATGGGGGTCCCTCTTCAAACACTAGAGCATGAAGGCCCCCATTTGCACTAAATTGCTCATCAACCAGGAGAATGTCGTCCTCGGTCTCCTCCCCCCAGCCACAGACAACACCAGGGATGCCTGAAAAGTTTAAAGTTCCCCTCAAATCCTGCTCTTCTTGCTCCTCCTCCCAAGCCACCATCCTCCTCTGACTCCTCTTCAGACTCTTGCTGACTTGTCTCAGATGGAGTAGCCCCCCTGGGAATTTATTCAGCATTGTGAGTTCCTCATCTTTTAGCTCCTGCTCTTCGATAGCTTGATCAATGACATAATGCAATGCACTCTCCAGAAAGAAGGCATAAGGTACGATGTCATGATGTCGCCCTGGTTGCGACTGACCAGTTTGGTAATCTCATCAAATAGCCACAGAAGTCTGCATGCGTCGCACATGAGCAGCCACTGGCACGGTGAAAAGAGACCAAGCTCCCCAGAACCTGTCCTGCTGCAGAGTTTGTACAGGTAGTCATTAATGGCACGTTGCTGCTGGAGCAGCCTATCAAGCATTTACAAGGTGGAGTTCCAGCGTGTCGGGCTGTCACAAATCAGATGTCTGACGGGCAGGTGGTGTCGCCGCTGAACGTCAGCAAGGCGAGCCATGGCCGTGTAAGATCTTCTAAAATGGCTAGAGATTTTCCTGGCCTGCCGCAAGACGTCCTGGACCCTGGGGTATTTGGCAATGAATCGCTGCATGACTAAGTTCAGGATGTGTGCCATGCACAGCACGTGTGTCATTTTGCCCTGTTTCAGCGCGCTCAGCAGATTGGCACCGTTGTCGCACACCACTTTACCAACTGTCAAATTGAGTGGGGTTAGCCACTGATCGGCCTGTGACCGCAGAGCTGAAAGCAGTGCGGGACTGGTGTGGCTCTTGGCTTCCAGGCACAACAGCCGCAGCACAACATGGCAACGTCTCACCTCGGACGTTGAATAGGTTCTGGGGAGCTTGGGTTGGCGCAGCGGAAGAGGGGTAGCAGTGGAAAAGGAGGAGTCAACCGAGGAGGAGACGGAAGATGAAGTAGGGGAGAAGAAGAGGAAGGCCTGCATGCAATCCAATGCGGTAACACCAAATCCACACGGGAGCCACGGGTTACATGCTTGACGGCCGTCAGAAGGTTCACCCAGTGAGCAGTAATACTTATGTACCTTCCCTGCCCGTGTTTGCTAGACCACTTGTCTGTGGTCAGATGTATCTTGGCACCAACACTGTGTGCCAGAGATATATTCACATGCTGCTGAACGTGGCCATTTAGTTTTGGGATGCCCTTCTGGGAGAAATATTTGAGATCTCGGAGTAGGCAGCAACAGCGGGGACCTCCCTCTTTGGGCTGATCTTGGTATTGTCGTCAGACCACTGGGTGGCAGCCGTTGCTACCTCCTCTTCCTCATCCGATATCAAGAATGGCTGTGCATCGCTAAGGTCTGGGAAAATAATTTTAGTGGAGGGGCTATGGTGGTGGTGGTGTTTTTGGGGGTGGACACAGCAAAGAGTGAGGAGGGTGCAGATACAGAGGATGAGGAGGGTGCAGAAGCGGAAGGCTGAATGAGCCACTCAACCAATTCTGGTGCGTCCTTTGAAGTAATTGCATGCGCCTTCTCCAACTTTCCACTTAGGCTCCAATCGGGTGCACCTGCCAGACCCCTACCACCCCTGCGGAATGGCCTGCCTCTTCCTCTGCCTGTCATTTTCAAAATGACCCTGTGCCTAAGTCACTAGAGTAGAACAGTATTTGTGGAAGCAGGTATATCGCAGGCCTCAATCAATATTTTGTTGAAGCAGGTTTATCAAACCCCTCAATCAGTATTTTGTGGAAGCAGGTATATCAAACCCCTTAAATAGTATTTTGTGGAAGCAGGTATATCGCAGGCCTCAATCAGTATTTGGTGGAAACAGGTACTGGTATATCAAACCCCTTAAATAGTATTTTGTGGAAACAGGTATATCGCAGGCCTCAATCAATATTTGGTGGAAACAGGTATAGCAAACCACTTAATCAGTATTTTGTGGAAGCAGGTATATCACACCCCTCAATTTTTTTTTTGCTACAACAGTTATATCACACCACCCTCTTTATTTGGGGCAACAGGTATATTGCAGTCCTCAATCAGTATTTTGTGGAAGAAGGTATATCACACCCCTTAATCAGTTTTTTGGGGGGCAACAGGTATATCACACCCATTGCAAATAGTTGTTCCAACAGCACTTGTCCCTCTATATAGCTGCGGTATCACAGCAGAACCACACACAACTTCTGCACAATATAAATGCACTATAATATACTTTCTATGTTAGAAAGTATATTATAAGTTTATCACACCACTCAGTATATAACACCTATCGATAGCACACCTATACCAGTCCTTAAAAGGACTTTTGTGGCCCTATTAGATAGCATTTGGTGTCCCTAACATCCTGTCCCTGCTCCACAAAGCAACCTCTCCCTACACTGGCAAAACACAGAATGTAAAATGGCTGCCAGATCGGGTTCTGTTATAGGGTCGGGGTGTGTCCATGTGCTAAAACTTTTCAATTGGCTGTCCTGTCCCACTTGATGGATGTGTCATGGGTCAAAGTTTGGTGCAATGCAAAAGAATATGGCGTCGGCGGACATTGCCATATGTTCGCATGTTCTTTGAATCGCAAACGTGGAAAGTTCGCCGCGAAACGACCGCTGGGCGAACCGCAAGGCCATATCCAAACACTAAGCCTGTTTCCTTTTGTAAAGCCACTGTTGCCCCTAGTAAAAGTACAAAATATTTTTGCTGCAAGTTCAACCTGTGTTTGACTCCGTTCCTTCACCAGGTGAGGGGGCAGGAATACCACTTTATGGCAAAAAACATCTTTCCCCTAAGGTGTGACTGACCTCCTTAGGCCTCATGCACACGACGTTGTGTGCACCCGTGGCCGTTGTGCCGTTTTCCGTTTTTTTTATCGCGGACCCATTGACTTTCAATGGGTCCGTGGAAAAATCGGAAAATGCACCGTTTTGCAGCCGCATCCGTGATCCGTGTTTCCTGGCCGTGAAAAAAATATGACCTGTCCTATTTTTTTCATGGCCAACGGTTCACGGACCCATTCAAGTCAATGGGTCCGTGAAAGAACACGGATGCACACAAGATTGGCATCCGTGTCCGTGATCCGTGGCCGTAGGTTATTTTTTATACAGACGGATCTGAAGATCCGTCTGCATAAAAGCTTTTTCAAAGCTGAGTTTTCACTTCGTGAAAACTCAGAACCGACAGTATATTCTAACACAGAAGCGTTCCCATGGTGATGGGGACGCTTCTAGTTAGAATACACTACAAACTTTGTACAAGACTGCCCCCTGCTGCCTGGCAGCACCCGATCTCTTACAGGGGGCCGTGATCAGCACAATTAACCCCTTCAGGTGCGGCACCTGAAGGGGTTAATTGTGCTGATCACGGCCCCCTGTAAGAGATCAGGGCTGCCAGGCAGCAGGGGGCAGACCCTCCCCCCCTCCCCAGTTTGAATATCATTGGTGGCCAGTGCGGCCCCCCCCCCTCTATTGTAATAATAGGTTGGTGGCCAACAGTGTGCGCCCCCCCCCCTTCCTCCCTCTATTGTAATAAATCGTTGGTGGCACAGTGTGCGCCCCCCATCGGCCCCCCCTTCTTCTATAGCATTAACAACATTGGTGGCCAGTGTGCGGCCTCCCATCTCCCCCCCCCCCTTCCCCCATCATTGGTGGCAGCGGAGTTCCGATCGGAGTCCCAGTTTAATCGCTGGGGCTCCGATCGGTAACCATGGCAACCAGGACGCTACTACAGTCCTGGTTGCCATGGTTACTTAGCAATAGTACAATAGTAGAAGATTCATACTTACCTGCTGTTGCGATGTTCGTGTCCGGCCGGGAGCTCCACCTACTGGTAAGTGACAGGTCTGTACGGCGCATTGCTAAATGAACCGTCACTTACCAGTAGGAGGAGCTCCCGGCCGGACACGAACATCGCAGCTCCCAGGTAAGTATGAATCTTTTACTATTGTACTATTGCTAGTAACCCGCTGCCACCAATGATCGGGGGGGGGGAGATGGGAGGCCGCACACTGGCCACCAATGTTGTTAATGCTATAAAGGGAGGGGGGGCCAATGGGGGGCGCACACTGTGCCACCAACGATTTATTACAATAGAGGGAGGAAGGGGGGGGGCACACACTGTGCCACCAACGAATTATTACAATAGAGGGAGGAAGGGGGGGGGGGGGGGGGGGGCGCACACTGTGCCACCAACGAATTATTACAATAGAGGGAGGAAGGGGGGGGGCACACTGTGCCACCAACGAATTATTACAATGGAAGAGGGGGGGCCGCACTGGCCACCAATGATATTCAAACTGGGGAGGGGGGGGGTCTGCCCCCTGCTGCCTGGCAGCCCTGATCTCTTACAGGGGGATATGATAGTACAATTAACCCCTTCAGGTGCGGCACCTGAGGGGTTAATTGTGCTGATCACGGCCCCCTGTAAGAGATCGGATGCTGCTAGGCAGCAGGGGGCAGTCATGTACACAGTTTGTAGTATATTCTAACTAGAAGCGTCCCCATCACCATGGGAACGCCTCTGTGTTAGAATATACTGTCGGAAATGAGGTTTCACGATCTAACTCATATCCGACAGTATATTCTAACATAGAGGCGTTCTCATGGTGATGGGGACGCTTCAAGTTAAAATATACCATCGGATTGGAGTAACCTCCGATCCTATGGTATAAAAGGGACTCCAGACTTTACATTGAAAGTCAATGGGGACGGATCCGTTTGAAATGGCACCATATTGTGTCAACGTCAAACGGATCCGTCCCCATTGACTTGCATTGTAATTCAGGACGGATCCGTTTGGCTCCGCACGGCCAGGCGGACACCAAAACGACTTTTTTTTCATGTCCGTGGATCCTCCAAAAATCAAGGAAGACCCACGGACGAAAAAACGGTCACGGATCACGGGAAAACGGAACCCCGTTTTGCGGACCGCAAAAAAATACGGTCGTGTGCATGAGGCCTTATGCACATATCTTACAACATTTGAGTCTCTTTTGAAGGACAATTTAAGTCCAATCGAATCCATCCATGAATGTCCACATACCCTCACAAGAACACCCATTCTGGGACGTATTTAAAAAAGCACCCAAGCACCCACTTTGAGACAATTCTTTAAAAAAAAAATGGGATGTGAGAGAGCAAGGTGGCTCAGTGGTGTCTAGCAGTATTTGGGTACTGGACTCAAATCTGACCATTCTGCCTGTATTTGCATAGGTATCCTCTAGGTAGCCTGATTTCAAAAATGACCCTGTGCCTAAGTCACTAGAGAAGAACTTTAATTGTGGAAACAGGTATATCGCAGGCCTCAATCAGTATTTTGTGGAAGCAGGTATATCAATCCCCTTAATCAGTATTTTGTGAAGCAGGTATATAGCAGCCCTCAATCAGTATTTTGTGGAAGCAGGTATATCAAACCCCTTAATCAGTATTTTGTGGAGGCAGGTATCTCGCAGGCCTCAATCAATATTTGGTGGAAACAGGTATATCAATCACCTTAATCAGTACTTTGTGGAAGCAGGTATATTGCAGGCCTCAATCAATATTTGGTGAAAAAAGGCATATCAAACCCTTTAATCAGTATTTTGTGGAAGCAGGAATATTGAACCCCTTAATCAGTATTTTGTGGAAGCAGGTATATCGCAGGCCTCTTACAACATTTGAGTCTCTTTTGAAGGACAATTTAAGTCCAATCGAATCCATCCATGAATGTCCACATACCCTCACAAGAACACCCATTCTGGGACGTATTTAAAAAAGCACCCAAGCACCCACTTTGAGACAATCCTTTAAAAAAATGGGATGTGAGAGAGCACAGTGGCTCAGTGGTGTGTGGCAGTACTTGGGTACTGGATTCAAATCTGACCATTCTCTCTGTGTTTGCATAGGTATCCTCTAGGTACCCTGATTTCCTCCCACACTCAAAAAAAAATACTAATTGGTATATTTGGACTTTAGATTGTATGGCCCAATGGAGACAGGTACCGAGGTGTATATTGCTGTGGAATCTGTTGATGCTATATAAATAAAATGAATAAATAAATTAAAATACATAGATTTGTGATTTTCAACTATTGATGGTTCTCACATAGTTTATCAGTATTGACTCCGCTACTAAGATTTCTCTGATCCTCACAATGCAGAGCCAAGCTCTGATTTCTGTCTTTAGTGATGGGAGGGCTGAATGGACCGAGCAGCCATATAATCAGACCTACAGTAAGTGCTCTGAACATTAAAAGATCCTATCAAAAAGCTTGGGCACCTCTAGGTCCACAATTACTAGCAACTGTAGTCTACAAGTGTTCCAAAAATAGTCCAACGCCCACCTCTGATCAGTCACCCGATGCCAAGTACAAGTCATAGCATACGATGACATATCCCTGTCTATGACAAGGCACTGCCAGACACTGGGGTTGTGCCAGGCGGCAGCTGTAAGGAAAGTGAATAGAAAACTGTATGAATCACACAAGTCCTCTGAAAATGATCTTCATTTTATTGGCAAGTCCACAGATTCTTACAAGTGCCTTTATTACAATGTGTAAGATAAATTACTGACATATCCCCTGGGTTTTCAGGGAACATTTCCATTTTACAAATGTCCAGTGAAAACATATGCAAAAATACACACACACATAGTCCATGCTATACACCATGCATCCTCAAACTGCGGCCCTCCAGCTGTTGCAAAACTACAACTCCCAGCATGCCCGAACAGCCTACTGGTATCAGCCTACAGCAGGGCATTGTGGGAGTTGTAGTTTTACAACAGCTGGAGGGCCGCAGTTTGAGGATGCCTGCTATACATACTGTGCTGCATCAATGCCACATCAGGGACCACAAGTGACAGTGACGCAGTTGGTTAACTTTGCTATTGACTTTGTGACATCAATATTTTGGGGAAATTTCACTGAACTGCAATTTGTCTGCAGTCACGTTGTCACATTATACTGTACACGACCATATGTCACATTTACAGTGTTAGTGAAAGTGCCGCAGCAATGAAACGATGACTCCCTAGGGAATGTCTTGTCAGGCTTGGATGGAGGGCAGGTGTTCAAGGTGGTCCAGCATAAAATAATTGAACAATACAATACAATTGGCCTTTTTCCACAGGGTACAATACCTATATGAGGTTTGTGCTATAATAATTTCCTCACCTACTGTACATAAGATAACACTGCACATAACGTTAGCCATTTATTTTTGCTTTTGTTTGGTACATGTGTTCTGTCACCGCACTCTAACACAAACGTTGGTGATGGAGGTTCTCTGTATAGTTTTGCAACTGTCAATGAAAGGGATTGTCCTTTTGGAAGAATAAGAATTTAAAGGGGTTGTCTCACTTCAGTAAGTAGCATTTATTATGTAGAGAAAGTTAACACAAGGCACTTACCGTACTAATGTATTGTGATTGTCCATATTGCTTCCTTTGCAGACTGGATTCATTTTTCCATCACATTATACACTGCTCGTTTCCATGGTTACAGACCACCTTGCAATCCATTCCTATAGTATACAAGCACGACCACCACTGATGGATTGCAGCGGTGGTCTGTAACCATGGAAATGAGCAGTGTATAATGTGATGAAAAAATGAATCCAGCCAGCAAAGGAGGCAACATGGACAATAACGATACATTAGTAAGTGTCTTGTATTACCTATCTCTACATGATAAAGGCCACTTACTGAAGTGAGACAACCCCTTCAAGTGTTTCAGATAGGTGAAAATAATGCTGCTTTTTTATGAAGCTTTAAAAGTACCCATGAGTTCCCCTGATGTCTATTTTACTAAATACATTTATTCCATGTGAACTAATTCTGGATCAATTTAAAGGGGGTTGTCCAACTTCTAAAAGTGAAGTCAAGAGAAGCATATCTACCTGCTCCCCAGCACTCAGTTCTGACCCTGTCCACCAATGTTTTCACTGCTCTTCGGTCCTTACATATAAACTTCGGAAATGGACAGGGGTTACGTATGCGGCTGCAGCTGATGAATAGCCACAGTGGTGACCTGAACTACAAGCGGCATGTGATCAGTGACACAGAGCTGGAAACGAGGGTCAGGAGCAGGTACGTATGCTTCCCATGACAGGTCCTGCTGAGTGGGGGGTTTATGTAAAACACTTCTAGAAGTTGGACAACCCCTTTAAGAGATGGTGCTCCAAGTATTTACTGAATATGTGAGTGTTTACTAAATATTCAAAGATTTACTTAATGTACAAGTATTTACTTGTCTCCTTTTCTCACCATTTTTTATTTTTTTTTGGATAGGGAGGGGGTCCTTGTAGGAACAGACCAGTGGTGACATTGGTATGTGAACACCAGCTACCAAGCGGTGGCATCTTCTGCATTGCCATGTTAATGGGGCTCAGTAGCATTGGGCACTATAGCAATGACTCTCCAGTATGCTGAGCTCAGGACCACTCCGGGCTTATTGTGAATGGAGGAGGCTATGTTCAGCTGTCGTCAGTTGGGCTGCATTGGACACCAGAGGTTTGGAGGTGGCCAGCCTTAGTGGAGGGTGTTTATCATGGTAAAGTGAGCAGCATATACTAAGCCCACAGCCTGTGGCACTATTCAATACAGAAGTGCAGAAATAAGACCCTTGAGAACTGAGTGAAGCAATACCCATCATTACCTTCCTTTCCACTACTGTGACTTGCCCAAGACCAGTAAATCCAAAAGGAAGAAGGAAAATTGTATCTGAATTGAAATTATTATGTCCTGTCTGGGAAGTGTCCTTGTTGCCTACAGTAGATGTAGAATTCATGAACATCTTAAAGGGCCGATAGCATACAAACCTAAATTCTAAAGGTACTATTACACCAGCAGATGTCATACAGATCACCATAAACGATCTTAGATGTAGCAAAAAGTTTGCTTATTTTACGCATAGATAATCGTTTGTACTTGTTGTCGTCACTCGTTCGCTTTTAAAACATTCCTTGTTATTACATGTAAAGATTGGGGACAGATGCTTGGTCAGAAGGCATGTATGAGATCGTAAGCAAGTAGATGAATCCATGTAAGGCTACTTTCACACTAGTGTTTTCAATTCCGCTATTGAGATCCGTCATAGGATCTCAAAAGCAGGGAAAAAAAGGCTTCAGTTTTGTTCCCATTCATTGTCAATGAGGACAAAACTAAACTGAACAAAACAGAATGCACCAAAATGCATTCCTTTCCATTTGGTTGCTTTTTTCTGTCCGCGATGTGGTGTCCTGACACACAATGTAAGTCAATGGGGACGGATCCGTTTTCTCTGACACAATAGAAAACGGATCCGTCCCCCATTGACTTTCAATGGTGTTCACGATGGATTTGTCATGGCTATATAAGACATAATACAACCGGATGCATTCGGTTGTATTATTGTAAAGGAAGCGTTTTTGCAGATCCATGACAGATCCGCGAAAAACGCTAATGTGAAAGTAGCCTTATACGAACAAAGCAATACATTTTTAGCATGCTGAAAGATCACGACAGACGAGAAACGAGCGATTTCTCGCTCGTCTTTGAATTGTTGACACTTAATACATCACACAATTCTCGTTCATTTTCACTCACATGCATGACAACCTGTACGATACTCACGCCGTGTAATAGGGCCTTAAGACTGTGAAAAGAACTCATACTCTAGCTACCAGACCCAATCATGATTGTAGCACTCCTTGGCGTGACACCCTGTTGTTCACCTGTACAAAGTTCAGTAAAGTATCCATTTGTAAGGTTTTTGGTATGTCATCTGATAAACCTTAGCCTCTATCACACGTCAAAACCTTCTCTTTTGTACATACAGTCCTGATCAAAAGTTAAGACCACTTGAAAAATGGCAAAAAATCATATTTTACATTGTTGGATCTTAACAAGGTTTCAAGTAGAGCTTCAACATGCAACAAGAAGAAATGGGAGTGAGACAAAAAAAATTTTGAGCATTCAATTTAATGAAAACAACGAATAAACTGAAACAGGCTGTTTTTCAGCTGATCAAAAGTTTAGGACCACATGCCTTTAAAAGGCCAAATCTGTGCAAAGATGTGGATTCATTGTCATTTTCTGTCAGGTAGTCACACGTTGTGATGGCAAAGGCAAAAAAACTCTCCCTTTTTGAATGTGGTTGGGTTGTTGAACTGCATAAGCAGGGTCTCTCACAGCGCGCCATCGCTGCTGAGGTGGGACGCAGTAAGACATTTGGAATTTCTTAAATGATCCTGAGGGTTATGGAACAAAAAAGTCAAGTGAAAGACCCAAAAAAATTTCACCAGCACTGAGCCGGAGGATCGAATTGGCTGTCCGTCAAGACACTGGACGATCCTCGACCCAAATTAAGGCCCTTACTGGTGCTGACTGCAGCCCCATAACCATCAGACGGCATCTGAGACTGAAGGGCTTCAAAAACAAAAAAAGTCTTCAAAGACCTCGTCTCCTTGAACGCCACAGAACTGCTCGTTTGGACTTTGCCAGAGAGCACCAAACATGGGACATTCAAAGGTGGAAGAAAGTTTTATTCTCTGATGAGAATTTTTTTTACCTTGATGGTCCTGATGGTTTCCAACGTTACTGGCATGACAAGCAGATCACACCTGAGATGTTTTCTACGCGCCACAGTGGAGGAGGCGCCATAATGGTCTGGGGTGCATTTTCCTTCAGTGGAACAATGGAGCTTCAGGAAGTGCAAGGGCGTCAAATGGCCGCTGGCTATGTCCAGATGTTGCAGAGAGCATTCCTCATGACTGAGGGCCCTCGTGTGTGTGGTAACGACTGGGTTTTTCAACAGGACAACGCTACAGTACACAATGCCCGCAGGACAAGGGACTTCTTCCAGGAGAATGACATCACTCTTTTGGCCCATCCTGCGTGTTCCTCTGATCTAAATCCAATTGAGAACCTTTGGGAAGGATGGCAAGGGAAGTTTAAAAAAAATGGACAACAGTTCCAGACAGTAGATGGCCTTCGTGCGGCCGTCTTCACCACTTGGAGAAATGTTCCCGCTCACCTCATGGAAACGCTTGCATCAAGCATGCCGAAACTAATTTTTGAAGTGATTAACAATAACGGAGGAGCTACTCATTACTGAGTTCATGTTTGGAAGTTGGATTTCTGTTTTGGGGGGGTTTATTTTTTTTTTGGAGGTGTGGTCCTAAACTTTTGATCAGCTGAAAAACAGCCTGTTTCAGTTTATTCGTTGTTTTCATTAAATTGAATGCTCAAAAAATGTTTTGTCTCACTCCCATTTCTTCTTGTTGCATGTTGAAGCTCTACTTGGAACCTTGTTAAGATCCAGCCATGCTAAATATGATTTTTTTCAAGTGGTCTTAAACTTTTGATCAGGACTGTATCTACAAAAAGGAAACCAACTCAAACTGATCATCGCTGATGTACAGTCATCTATCATAAAGAAGATAGCCCAATATGGATCAGAAATGATCAGCCGATGATTGCGCTACCACTAAGAGTCATATGCTGGCGCCATACTTTCCTAATTGGTACAGTATGTATTGTAACTCACCATTGTTTTTGGATGCCGTTGTCCAAATGTGGAGCTTCACTTTACAATGAAAGTTACATACAATGGTATCATTAGAAAGCACAACAGTCACAGTATTAGCTATCTATACATGTGATAAAACACCCTTCTGTCACATAGACAGCTAAAATGTCATAACTGTTTAATATGATGACATAAATACGGGGTCTTAGCATAAGGGTTAATGCCAGATATAAGAAGGATGCTGCAGAGAATTGGCTGCACTGTGCTAAAGTTCACAGAACCTGATTGTTCATAGAAATGGGCTGGTCTGAGGAGCATAGTCAACAGAGTAAACATAGAAAGCCTGGAGTGCCCGTCACACAGGCCGGGTCTGCGCGTGTCACTTCAGGACAACGCCACTTTCTTAAGATATCCGATTTTACAAGTTCTATACCTGTGAAATAAACAATATTAATAGTTATTCAGTGTACAATGCAAGGACACAAGGTTATGGACTGGCCAGCTACGTCAACATGGATTTGCTTTCTATTACTATTCTAGTATTCTAGTTCTTTATTCTTTTTAGCACATTGGTTCGATTATAGAGCCATAGTAGTCTAGACTAAAAGGGACACATAAGGTAGATTAAAGATGGTCATGCACATGTTTGGCCGATGGCTACAGTATTCCTTCACACCTCCCCATACACATGCACACTCAACTTGACTGAGAATGCATATGTTTTCAATATGAAGGGGGGAAGCCACTGTCATATACCTCTGGTGTCAACTTATGGCCTTTGAAAACATGGCCATCATTCATCTTATGTGTATGGCGACCTTAAAGGGGCTGTGAACATTTTGGGGGGGGGGGGGGGGGACCTGCAAAGAGAAGCATACCTTACTTGCTTCCCAGCACTGGCTCCCGGCTTCTGCGCTCTCCAGTTTCTGCTGCTCCTCTCTGGTCCCTGGATGTGAACTTCTGCTTTGCGTCATGACAAATGGTCACATGACACAAGTAGATCAGATCACCACTCCGGCCAGCGATTGGCTGCAGCGGTGTCAAACCAGAAGTTTAGATCCAGTGACCCCAGTGGAACATTGGAGGTTGGAGAGCGCAGGACCAGTAAGCCAGTGTTGGGAAGCAGATAAGAATGCTTCCCTTAACTGTTTTGCCCTCCCCCCACCCCACCCAAGAGGTGCACAACCCCTTTAATACACACCTAAGGTTTTATCAGTTGGGCAGACTGTTGCTCTATCACTCCCATATACTTTACACTGCTTCTCTGTGAATTCATATTGACTGCTGTCTATAAGCACAAGAGCACAAGCCCAGCGGAAAGTCAAATAGTCATATGCATGTTGAAAAGATTTTAGTTGCCTTCTATGGGAGAATTTTAAAGAAGACCTATCACTGCAAAATGCATTGCAATCTGTAGGCAGCTTGTTATAGAGCAGGAAAAGCTGAGCAGATTGATATATACTGTAATGGGAAAGGATGCAATAAAACATGCAATTTATACATTTATATCTTAGTTTTTTCCACTTCCTGTGAACAGATATCGGCACCGGTGGGAGGAGTTATCAGTGATTGACAACTATCTCTGTAGGCACATTGACACACACCATCAATCACTGATAGCTCCTCCCTTCTGTACCGATAGCTCTTCACAGGATGTGGACAAAGCAATTATATAAATGTATAAATTACAGGTTTTACTGAACCTTTCCCCACAAAAATAGATATCAATCTTCTGAGTTACTCCTGCTCTACAACATGGCGCTTTCAGATTGCGTTGCATTTTGTGGTGACTGGTCCACTTTAAGACATTCATAGGACTCAAAGAGGCTTTGCAGCAAGGGTAGACTGATCATAAGATTCACATAGCTGCCACACACATTTGATTCCCAATGACCCTCAGTGCAGACTGGAATTTAGTTTTAACATAAAATTGCATTTCAACTGCCTGATCGTTTTGTTCTCAGGAGACCTCTCTGGCAGCAGCTTTCTGCACTCTCCCCAATCTCTGCATATGTGTGTATGGCAGGATATCTCATGTGTGTATGACAGGATATCTCATGTGTGTATGGCAGGATATCTCATGTGTATGGCAGGATATCTCATGTGTGTATGGCAGGATATCTCATGTGTGTATGGCAGGATATCTCATGTGTGTATGGCAGGATATCTCATGTGTATGGCAGGATATCTCATGTGTATGGCAGGATATCTCATGTGTGTATGGCAGGATATCTCATGTGTGTATGGCAGGATATCTCATGTGTATGGCAGGATATCTCATGTGTGTATGGCAGGATATCTCATGTGTGTATGGCAGGATATCTCATGTGTATGGCAGGATATCTCATGTGTATGGCAGGATATCTCATGTGTATGGCAGGATATCTCATGTGTGTATGGCAGGATATCTCATGTGTATGGCAGGATATCTCATGTGTGTATGGCAGGATATCTCATGTGTGTATGGCAGGATATCTCATGTGTGTATGGCAGGATATCTCATGTGTATGGCAGGATATCTCATGTGTATGGCAGGATATCTCATGTGTATGGCAGGATATCTCATGTGTGTATGGCAGGATATCTCATGTCTGTATGGCAGGATATCTCATGTGTATGGCAGGATATCTCATGTGTGTATGGCAGGATATCTCATGTGTGTATGGCAGGATATCTCATGTGTATGGCAGGATATCTCATGTGTATGGCAGGATATCTCATGTGTATGGCAGGATATCTCATGTGTATGGCAGGATATCTCATGTGTGTATGGCAGGATATCTCATGTGTATGGCAGGATATCTCATGTGTATGGCAGGATATCTCATGAGTATGGCAGGATATCTCATGAGTATGGCAGGATATCTCATGAGTATGGCAGGATATCTCATGTCTGTATGGCAGGATATCTCATGTGTATGGCAGGATATCTCATGTGTGTATGGCAGGATATCTCATGTGTGTATGGCAGGATATCTCATGTGTATGGCAGGATATCTCATGAGTATGGCAGGATATCTCATGTGTATGGCAGGATATCTCATGAGTATGGCAGGATATCTTATGTGTATGGCAGGATATCTCATGTGCGTATGGCAGGATATCTCATGTGTGTATGGCAGGATATCTCATGTGTGTGTGGCAGGATATCTCATGTGTGTATGGCAGGATATCTCATGTGTATGGCAGGATATCTCATGTGTATGGCAGGATATCTCATGTGTGTATGGCAGGATATCTCATGTGTGTATGGCAGGATATCTCATGTGTATGGCAGGATATCTCATGTGTATGGCAGGATATCTCATGTGTATGGCAGGATATCTCATGTGTGTATGGCAGGATATCTCATGTGTATGGCAGGATATCTCATGTGTGTATGGCAGGATATCTCATGTGTGTATGGCAGGATATCTCATGTGTATGGCAGGATATCTCATGTGTATGGCAGGATATCTCATGTGTGTATGGCAGGATATCTCATGTGTATGGCAGGATATCTCATGTGTGTATGGCAGGATATCTCATGAGTATGGCCAGCTTTGGGCAGTAAAGGCTAAGGTGTTTTACAGGGTAGGGGCAATCACAGGTTTCTAAAAGGGGATTTTCAAGTGCATCCACCACTATCAATCAACATGATTATAATTATCAGCTTTCTACATGTAAAGGAGCTCAAGGATAAGGTATCTCTATTCCTGCAATATCATTGGGGGTCTATGGTATCTTAGCAGTTAACACCTAAGTAATCTATCTTTGGTGGTCCATTGGTCTATTGCTCCTGGCCCGCTAGTCTCCATCCTGATGAATGAATGTCAAAGTTTTGCGCTGCTTTAGCTTCAAGACCCAGGTAATAAATTGATGATAAATCAATTTCCTGCGCAGTGCAGCCTAATCTCTCCTTGTCTTTATGGAAGGCAGAGATGCTGGAATACAGAAACATTTCTTTTCCTCTCCTGGTAATGAATTCACCACACAGGAACATGGATAATCTCCTTTGCTCTGTCACACTTTGCTCCTCAGGTCAGAAATCTATGAATGTGAAATAAGAAGGTTTTTGGCCACCAATTTACTGTACAAATGTGAAAATGGTCTGTGCAAAATGAAGTTTATTTTGCAAAGAGAGTTCTAGCTTATACAGGAGGACGATGGCTCGCTGTGAATCGTAACCCAGAATTACCTTAAATTTAACTTGCGCTATTCAAGCTGTGGCGATGTGAACTGTAAAATGCATGGGAAAGTCCCGGAAGGGGGGTATATCTCTCCCAGGTGTCTCAACTGGCTGAGGTGGGGGAAATCCAGAATGGTTGCTTTACTAAATCTAGTTGGTAGAGCTATTTTCTTTATTTATTCAGGGCTGGATTTTACTTGGATTGGGATGGTAGGTTTTGGCAGTGGGACCTCCCAATCCACCTCCCCAGTCCGGGGCAGGTTTTTTCCTAGCAGGAAGGTGATCGCAGGTGAGGCCTGCTGTAATCAGGCCGGCATAAAGCACCTCCCAGGGTGTCAGTCTGGGGAGGGAGAGCGAGACTGTTTTGTGAAGCAGAGGCTCTGTGTGTGGGCTCAGTCAGGAGGACTGAGGGGCCACAAGGCTTTGAATAGCCTGAAGTTTGGGGGACCTAGCAATGCCTAGAGAACGAGGGTTGCACGACCAGCGCCTGGAGGACTACTGGGCTACACTCCCCCAAAAGGTACTGGAATTGCCACAGTCTGGGGGCTGCTGTATTGATGTTGGCTGAGGAAAGCCGCATGTGATGTCCATGTGTGAACTGTGCTCTACGAGTGAGGTAGGGACGTATTTTGTTTAGGTAGTGCCTAGACGGGCAGGAGTTTATCTTGTATAACTGTTTATGTTTACGCGGAAGTGCCGCAATAAAACACAGTTTTGGCCCTTAAATCCTGGTGTCTGTGAAGATATCTGTGAGTGTGACTCCCTGAAAGAGAGACGATCCCTTACAACGCCTGTAGGAGAGACTTTGTTTTAAAGGGTTACGGAGCCAAGGCTGCAGAATAACACTTCCCAGCAAATGCAAGGCTTCTCTAATATATCCTGTTATGTAAACAGGCAGGTTATCCACATACTTCCTTCTAGGGTTACACCTCATTTTGTACACACTGCTTCACCTCCAGAGAAGTTCTGCCCAGAATTGATCTTTGGCACACTGGATGAAATGCACAGTGTTCAGGTTCACAAAATCACATTTACAATTGTGTTTTATGGTAGAAAGTCTTATCTTTCTTCTCTGGGAGTTCGGGCTCATGCACATGGCTTATTACAGCAACACTTTGTATAGAGATATAATAGTGAATAAATATAATAAAATGCATTGAATTCAAACATTATTAAAAAGCTGGTGTGTGCCATATTGTCAGGTGACTGCTGGTTTGTGCCATACTGTCAGATGACTGCTGGTGTGGCCTGCTGGTTTGTGCCATACTGTCAGATGACTGCTGGTGTGGCCTGCTGTTGTGTGGCTAATTAGGCCACAGGTGCCTAATATTTAACTAATGAAGACCTCACTGTATAGGCGCCGAGCTGAGCGTGCATTTATTCTGAATGAGGAGGCCACCTCTGGTGGTTGCTTATCTTCCCTGTGAACAAAACAATGCGTTACGTTGAAATCCTGATAGCTCCTCTCTGGGACACCCTCACGCACATTACATGGCTGGCCGATCCTGTTTGGTAACGGGCCCATGACCATTAATGCTCAGTGACACTTTTTTACAAAAACACTGAAAAACTCCAAAATACTGCTCATTAGATTCTCTGCAAACAGCTGCAGGAATAATAATGATGCTTTATTATCAGCCGTTTGTTTATTAGGTTTCAGCCTGGCAGACAAGCGAGGGAGTGTTTCTTGCGCACACTGCAGCTGAACACACACTCCTGTTTTACTAAATGATATTTGCATCTTGTTTCTGTACGTGGTTAAACATGTTGCACACCACTCGCCTGTTCTCCATCTACGAGCATAGAATTCCCCCACTGTCTTTAACCTGTTCACCACCTCGGCCATGGTTTTGGGCACAACACCTGCTTGAGGTCCTCACGTTTGCTCCTATATACGACTATAATAAACCCCTGAGTTGTATTGAGCCATATTACATCTCTCATAATGTACATTCATATGCCTCCAACTTCATTCAGAGATTGCACCATATTGAGATGCTACATATCCCATTCCCTATAATATACAGTGCTATACAAGTGTGGAAGCAGGTAGTGCAGAGCAATAGGGAATTTGGGGCACATTTATTAAGACTGGCATTGTAGACGCCACGTCACGCCAGTCTTAATAACCCCTATACCTGGCGGAGGATCTGCCGGAGTTATGAAGAGGCGCAGGCCTCTACACAACTTCAGCGGATCCTCTGCCACTTTGAAATGTAATACTGACGGTGCCCGTCACGACTTTTGTGGTCTGGCGAGCTGGTGGACGTGAGGCGCAAATCACAACCGGATTTGACAAGTACGGGTTTATTGAGAGACTCTCAATAAACCCGTACTTGTCAAATCCGGTTGTGATTTGCGCCTCACGTCCACCAGCTCGCCAGACCACAAAAGTCGTGACGCGTACCGTCAGTATTTCTAGTAATTAACGAAGTGGCGACTTGGCCCTCGCCCTTGGTTCTTTTGGACACGGCAGCTCCAACATGATACCAAGTTAATCCAGCGGACCTTCATCACGGTTGCACCCAATTCGGTGCAACCTAAACAGGTGAGCAGCACATATTCACCTTAAATTGAAGAACGCTGTTTCATCTTTACCTATTCACCCTATGAGCGCCTTTCTCATCCTGTGGCCACATATTTACTTTTAAATGTAAGACAGCTTCCTTGCTGTCTTACATTTAGACCATTTTCTACGCCTAAAACAGACAAAGAAAAGGGTAAATGAGCCTCTTCCCCGCCCACACCCCGACCACTTTTTTAGACCTGGAGTGAGAGGTGAGATGTCACAGAGTCGCAGGACCTTTGTGTCGCAATCTGCACCAGAAATATGTTATTTAGGCGTATTTCTGTTTGATAATTGACCCCCCTCCATACTGTGCTGCACAGAGGCACCAGTATGGAAGCAGATAGAGTAGAGCTATAAGAACTTTGTGCCTCCATGTGGTGCTGTACAGAGGCACCAGTATTGAAGCAGGTAGTAAAGAGACATCGAGACTTTGGGGGTCATTTATTATGAGATATACGTAAATTTTTGATGTATATCTGTCGCTTCCTCTATTAAACCGGGTATATAGAATTTGCAGCCGTTACAAGGGCTGGCTCTATTGTGTGTGTGTGTGTGTGTGTGTGTATATATATATATATGGGGCCAAACCGACCAAATTATAATATGTACCTCCCTTTGTGTGCCGGGCCTGCACCCCAAAATCCATGTAAAAACAGGAATGACCGACACTCATCTGCATGAGGAGAGAGTGTGGACTGCCATTGGGAAGATACAATGACTGACTCTCTGATATCTGTGTCCTTAAAGGGGTATTCTCGTCTCATAAACTCATGGCATATCACTTTATGTGACCTTTCTGATTCAGTACCGCGGTCCCTCTGCCGTCCTTACCTGCGCAGCATCACTCACAGCATCCAAGCCATACATAAAACTACAACCAGAGCCAGTCAAGAGAAGAAAATCCGACACTTTAAAATCTTCAATGCGCTTTATTTGAATATCGTAGCAAAATAACTCACAGAGACAAAATCTCCACTGCGGCAACAGTTGATGCGTTTCGAACACAGGTGTGTTCCTAGTCGTATTAGTTACAACTAAGAACACACCTGTGTTCGAAACGCGTCAACTGTTGCCGGGGTGGAGATTTTGTCTCTGTGAGTTATTTTGCTACGATATTCAAATAAAGCACATTGAAGATTTTAAAGTGCCGGATTTTCTTCTCTTGAATTCTAAGAAGGATTTACCTGGATCCAATCCGTGCACCCAACCACAGCTGTGAAGGTGAGCTCGAGTTTTCTCATACTTTACAACCAGAGCCACCATAAAGGAGCCTCAGCGCTGAATCACTGCTGCAGGATTGGTGAGGTCTAAAAGGTCAGCCCCCAGCGATCATGAACGCATGCCATATCAAAGTCATATGGGAATAACCCTTTAAGCATGCATGGACTGAGATATCAATTGTGAATTTAATATACTGTACATTTATATCCATTTTTTCCTCCTTTACACAACCGTACGTAGGATCTCAAAATACAGACAATGTCCTTGCTTCATCCGCATTTATTTGTGGACCCATTGACTTCAATAGGCTCATGGTCTACATGTCATCTGAGTGCTGACCGCATCCATATGCCCGTTCTGTTAATTAGAGAACATGTCCTATACTGGCCCCGCAAAATGCGATCCATGGACCCATTAAAGTCAATGGGTCTGCAAAAAAAATGAGGACAGCACACAGACAGTGTCCATATTTTGCAGATCTGCAGAACACATACGGCCGTCTGCACGTAGAATTAGTTTTAACCCCTACCAGTTGCTATTTTTTAAGAAGGAGCATGTGACACATTTATAGTTCATTTGCTGCCGGAAACACGATACTGTATCGCCCCCATCCTTGTATATTCTTCAGACATCTGTTACGCATAGTTACAATCTTCGCCTCTATACAAATTAAACATTTTTTCCATTTGCGTACTAGATGAAAAGTTGCTGAATCAGCATTGAGCCCGACCATGAAATAGCAGGTATCAAGCTTCCAGTTTGCAGTACAAAATTAGCTGCATGCCTCACGGTGTGTATTCGCCTCCTCGGCTCACAGCATGCAAATTTAAGCAGCAATCAAAACAGTTTGTGCAGGAGGATAATATATGTCAGCCTCCTGTTACAGGACAACACTTCGCACAATTCTCTACGAGAAGGACAAGGCACCTTTAGCTCCTGCGGGGCTGATGACAGCTGACAATCATCATTTTTCTTATTATTATTTTCCTCAATATGAGTAGCATTAGGTGGCTGGTGGGAATATTCTCCCTCTTAGACATTCACATTTTAATATTTGGGTATTTCGGCTTCTAACTTGTCATAGAAAACATGCTTCCCAGTTACTGCAATCCAGCAGATAGAACTAGATCTTAAAAAGCAATGAAGGGGCACACTCAAAATGGCTCACTTGAAAAAGCAACGATAGACACTTTATTTAACCTAAAAATATCCCCTAAAAATATACATAAAATATAGGCTGAATACAAATATATGACCTCTATATATATATATAGGATTGAGTCCCGTGTATCAGTACACCCGTCCCACAGTATTGTATCTTTTTATATATATCTTTTTATACAATTTTATATATGTTTGATTATTTATGTTTTAAATATATACACATATATTTTATTCAGGGTAGGCACTGATATTTCTTGTACAAGATGATGGTAGTAGGATGGGCTAATTCTGTGTTAGGGAATTTGATATGAAGAAGGAATATGACCCTGGTCCACTCCGGTGTTTAGTGAATGCACGATAATGTGAAGGATTATGGGAGTAGTCGTCCCGTATATAAGAGTGAGGATACGCTCACTCAGTTGGCCACTGAGGAAGAGGTACAGCACCTCGAAACGCGTCTGGCGTGAGGAGTGAGCGTTGCGCTGAATACCTGCAATAAATAAAGAAGATAGAGGAAGCTTTGTCCGGATTCATAGCAAGCGGTCGCCGATTGGTGACGTCATCCCAGCTTCACCCGGTCTCCCAAGCAACCAGGTCACGTGGGACGCCACGACGAGGTGTAGCACACCACGTGGGATGCCGCTGGTGTGCGGCCACCTGGAATCAGAGCTGCATCAAAGGCAGTGAAGACGGGTGAGACCCAGCTCCTGGGGATCATCTATTGTGGCATTGTGAATGCACTAAGTGACTTTTGGCGGTGTTATCAACTGTGAGTGTTGCCGCCTATATCAATTGGACTTTGACTGAGAACGATCAGAAGTTATTGGCATTTAGTGCTATACAGCCCTCATCATTACACCTATACAGGTGCTGCACGTCCATCGATCTACATTTGGTTGCGGTATACTGACATACGTGCCACATTTGAGTGATATATAGCCGGCACATATGCACCACCTTTCTATCGATTAGTAAGGGTCTCAGCCGACATACTTGCTACAGGAATCACCCTGGGACGTGTGTACTGATACACGGGACTCAATCCTATATATATAGTGGTCATATATTTGTATTCAGCCTATATTTTATGTATATTTTTAGAGGATATTTTTAGGTTAAATAAAGTGTCTATCGTTGCTTTTTCAAGTGAGCCCTTTTGAGTGTTCCCCTTCATTGCTTTTTGACATCCACGTTTCACTTTGGTCCTTAGGGTGGGACTTGTAGGTGAGCACCTTATCTCATACAGTGAGAGGTTGAGCCGCTGAGCTTTCTGCTTATAGAACTAGATCTTGCAGAGCTGTAACTAGGTGTTCCAGGTAGGCGGCGTAGGCCCCCTCATGGTAGATTGTTGAAAATTCATGAGTATAATGTAGCATTTGGTAAAATAAATAAAGAAAATTCCTTAAAAATAGGAATATTCATTGGGATGTATGAGAAATATACACAGTGTTATGGATGCACTGGCCTGGATTTCTACAATATTGAGGGTATAAGTAGGTTTGTGACTACCTCAACTTCTAACAGGTTTTTAAAAGGGACAACTGTAAGAAATGTATGAGGCATATTCAAAAAGCTAAATAAAAATAAATCACAGGCATAATATAAAAAATAAGACACTAATACAGATCCAGATTACAACAGGAAGTCAAAAACAGCAAAAGCTATTTGGAAAAAAATGGAGGGGTAGTCTGCTCAGAGAAGATGGACAGTATATATATCAGAGGAGAGGTCGTCTTTTGGAAAGGTTTAACTGTCCAAGTTTTCATATATTAAAGCATATCTCCACTTATAGAGCATGCGGCCTTTCCATGCAAAATGTAAAACAGACAGAAGATGATATTGTAAGAACGACAAGGCGGTCTGATTGGTTAGGTAACTGTTGGATGCCAAAGGTTTACCTGCAAAGCTCCGTTGCAGGCGTTATTTATAACTGTGCGTAGAATAGTCTATAGCTCAAGTATAATGTGAAACAAGCTATACGGAACAAGATCATTTGTATCCCTGCTCACTACTACTCTAAACCAAGCTTTAGGGAATATCCACTGCCCCCTTGTAATTATAGCCAACTGGTAACATGCAGCCCCACAAGTACAGGCAATGAGTAGGAAAAGAAAATGCCTGTTCTGTCTTATCATATCTTGTGTAATGGATACTTGAAGTAATCATACTTAGTCAAAGACAACATTCGACAACTGCCAATTCCAGAAGGCTAGATAATGCAAAGTCACTGGTTGCATTACCAGGTCCCACCAGTGGAGAGTAATTCAGCTACTAAAGAGTAAAAGGGAACATTTACCAACACAATGAACTATAATTTTGAAATCAGACCACATGGCAGAATGAGGAAATCAACATTGGAATCATTCTTGTTGCTCACAGAAAAAATCTATAGTTCATCCCTTAGTTCATACAGCTTGTTCATCCCATAGCTAATCTTTCCATCCCCCCATATACGCCATGGCTTTGGCTGTGCGTGTGTTCTCCATAGAGATGAAGATACACTGTTGCCAGACACCTTTGGTCATGGCTTATGTCCCTTGAGGACAAAGGATAGGGCACGTTCAAATTTGTCATGGAAGAGTTGGCACACCATCATAAGGTTTAGATGGTCAGCCAGTTATTGGTGGGTCCAATCAACATTCATCTAATGTGTATGATCTCACCTTTACTTACTGTTTGACCTTAATAAGGTTATACTCTTCCTGGCCGCTGGGATAATTAACCTTCTACAAAGTAATTCAAGTGTTTCTTTCTCAACGACGGCGTAGAGAAGAATGGAGAACTTCTGCTTTTCAACAAGCGCTTGCAAACATCTGCTCTGATATAATAAGCAATATGTTCTCAAATACATCTTCAGAAGAAAATTGTGAGTTGCTGTGCTCTTAATGAAGGAAGCATTTAGCACTATCAAGGGACCCTAGGCACCAGAACACACCTGCATAATCACCTAACGTTGTCGTTTCAATGAACAACCTTAAGACGTCTTGAAATCCTTTGAGGTGCTTTCTCCAATAGCCATGTAAAATTGTGTACCCACTGCAGAAACAAAAAATGTAGAATAAAAATATAAATCCTTCTCTTGAGTGTAAGCAACAGAGCATCTCACCTGAGGGTATTACGGATTTGGCCTTGGGAGACAGTGATCATATTCTGGATCAATGCATTTTAGTTAGAAATAAATCTAAGGAACGGGTATTTGCCCATTCAGTCAACCATGAATAAAGCAGAAAACTAGACAGAAAAGGAGTAGGGTGATCTCTGCTTATTTGGGGAATGACTTCACTTAAGTCAAAGGTATAAAAAAAATATTTGGATGCCGAGTGTATTATGTGGTTTAACCATCTGTGTGCCCAATATGCTATCTAGGGGAATGGCTCAAACATAGACGAACATGGACTGTATGGAAAGTGTTATGCAAAATTAAATCAAATAAAGCACGATAACCTGCAAAGAATTTATGCAATCTAGTTTATTTCTATAAGGGTGGGTTTATTCATAGGTATTTTTGGTACTTTTGTGTTTTTGTGGCATTTTTTTGCACATGTAGTTTTTAGTGCTGTTTTTGGTGAAAAATTGCAGCTCCCAGTGTTGGATATGGATATGAAAAGGATGAAATGCAGGACAATAAAAAAGCATTTCTTTTTCATAGCTTTTTTTTTATTTATTTGGTGATGTCTTTTGTGTCTGTGGTGTGTGTTTAACAATGCAACATATTAATGCTATGCCAAGTTTTTCAGCTTTTTTTAAATCTTTTTATAGGCAAAAAAGCCTGAAAAAAACACTCAAATATGTTCTAGCCTCAAAATCCCACAAAAAAATGCCATAAAAGCAGATGGAAGAAGATGCAACCCATTTGTATGGGAAGGGAGGAAGAAAGGAGGAACATAAGAGTATAGGAAGAAAATGAAAGAGAGAAGGAAGAAAAAAGGGAAGGAAGGAGGGGAATTCAAGGAAAGAAAGAAGGAAGAAGAAAAGGAAGGATACTATTAGAGTATCTTTTTCAAATTAAATCAGATATAGGCAACAAAAACAATATCAATATTTTGCCTATAATTAATTATTTTATGTAGTGGAGATGACAGTGAAATATACAGTTACAGTATGCCTTGCAGCAACTGTGCTGTAAACCAACCAATGTAAATTTTATTACAGTATGTTCCCTTAAACTATTGTAGACCTTTATAGTTTAGTATACTTAATTACTGTACAGTTTAGCTTTCTCTGTTTCTCTTTCCATGGTGATAATAGCCCAAGGCCTTTTATGATATACTACTGATGTTCTTATAACAGGAATATCTTTCTCTTAGGTTTCACTCGGACTCCACTGTATGAGGTTTACCTTAGATTTTATTTGTCGAAGTGAGAGTCTCGTGGCCAAATAACTTTAAACAAAAAGCATATTTATCTTCATTTGTTTTCAATATAACGTAAATTGTATATAAGAGACCATAATATAGTCGGGATTGCAGTAAGTGATTCAGTATTATCAGAAGATAGGTAGCAGGCTATTCATTTATCTTAGACACACTCAAACATGAGATATGTATCTGGTAGCCAAGTGCTCACTCAGCCAACAGCTATCTCTCCTTATCCCACTATATGCATTCCCGCTCTGCTCAGCCGACTCAATATGTGTTGTGAATAAGAAAGCTCTGGCTTATCTTACCTGGTGGTTTATCTCACCTAGAACAAAAGGATCAAATTCCTCAAGATCTGCCATGTTAATGGGCAAATTTGACTTACACAGGATTTATACTATATATATATATATATATATATATATATATATATATATTTAATATTTTCCTAGCAAAAGTTCAGGTGCCTATTAAACTTTAGAATCCGTACTGCTCGTACTCCTATACACCGCTGTGGCGGTGTCCAGGCCAGTACATCGCTGCTCCAGCCTGTACCAGCACTGGCTCTCCTAAATCCTGGTATAGATGTGCTACGTCAGACTTTAGCAGAGTGGGCACAGGAAGAGGAGCAATGTCTTATGAGAGCTCCTGTGGTTGCTAGCTCCACTCAAAGAGCTGCACAAGCTATTTACAGACTGAGAGCAGGGCAGGAGCTCACATTGGACATGGCCCCCATGCACCCACTATTTAGCAACATGTGACCTCTGCAACCAATCACCGGCCTTGTTGGGTGCACTTTTGAGCCAGTTAAATAGATCATGGCAAGGAGAACCAGAATGGTGGTGCAGGGTCTGTCAGGTAAGTACTTACAATCATTCTCCTAAAATCAAACAACCCCTTTCAGCTGCCCAGACATGAGATTTGGATCGTCCACAATGCAGCCAATCAATCATCTGTGGGTTCATAAGTCCAAACCATCCCACTAGCAACATTACAGAGAGTAAATTGGCCAATAATGGAGTTGTGTTGTAAAAATGGACTCTCTAGTGCCTGCACAAACTGGCAAATGATTAACCAAATTCAGCCCATCATGACGTACACTTGAACGTTCAGCAAACCCCAGATGGAATTTTCCAACCTGACAGAACAAATTTTCTTCAGATGGAAGTCCACCACCAATGGTCGGACAAAGTGGGCATAATCAGACATTTCAGAAGACATTTCTCATGTATATTGGCGGCTTTAGAAATCCTCTTTAATTAGCTTTAATTAAAAGTCTAATGTTTTCCTCATTAAGAGAATGACACCAGTATAAATGATACACGCTTGTCTTTACAAAGAACCCCATTTCCTAAACGTATTAAAAGAAAAGTCACAAGACACACAATTTCAGTTGTTAGTTTCTATTTCTAAGGCCTCACGTTAAGTATCACTGCCAGATACTGTATATCTTTCGTGTCTCTTTTACTGCATAGTTCCGCTCTTTTGGAAAACTCTCCCTTTAATCTCTAACTGAACACGCCGCTTCTTACACACAAAACAACCTCCTCTCCTCGTGTATGCATTTGAGGATTTCCCGCGGAAGATTTGCCAGGCGAAATCCCTTAAATCAAGTTGCAGCTGAAGATTCACCCCCTTATGACACTAACCCTGTAGCAATGAATGATCTCTAATGTACACTTGTCTTTAGAATTACCCTGAGGAACGGTTCTCGCTTGCTTAAACATGTTCCATTACACCAAGTAGATTGTAAGGTATAGGAAAAGCAAATGCAGCTTTTATGGCATAAAGGAAATGGTTGACCATTGGAATCGATACAATATGTTTCAGGGTTTTACACTCTTGGTGAATGATCAGAGACCAGCTATTCCGGCATAGATTTCATGTGCATGTTTTTTTTTTTTTTTTTTTTTGCATTCATGAGAGATGTTCCTGAGCATCAAAATGAATTAACCAACCTTTTTGGGGGAAAAATTTATAAAAAAGATTTTAACTTCTACCAACAGTAAGCAATAGTACAATGATACTCAATAATAGACTTCCCAAAGTCTTGTCCATCTGCTCTTCCTAGATGGGCCTAAAACAATATTAGCCACTAATAATAGTACACTGCTCAAAAGAATAAAGGGAACACAAAAATAACACATCCTAGATCTGAGTTAATTAAATATTCTTCTGAAATACTTTGTTCTTTACATAGTTGAATGTGCTGACAACAAAATCACACAAAAATTAAAAAAATGGAAATCAAAATTTTCAACCCATGGAGGTCTGGATTTGGAGTCACACTCAAAATTAAAGTGGAAAAACACACTACAGGCTGATCCAACTTTGATGTAATGTCCTTAAAACAAGTTAAAATGAGGCTCAGTAGTGTGTGTGGCCTCCACATGCCTGTATGACCTCCCTACAACGCCTGTGCATGCTCCTGATGAGGTGGCGGACGGTCTCCTGAGGAATCTCCTCCCAGACCTGGACTAAAGCATCTGCCAACTCCTGGACAGTCTGTGGTGCAACGTGACGTTGGTGGATAGAGCGAGACATGATGTCCCAGATGTGCTCAATTGGATTCAGGTCTGGGGAACGGGCGGGCCAGTCCATAGCATCAATGCCTTTGTCTTGCAGGAACTGCTGACACACTCCAGCCACATGAGGTCTAGCATTGTCTTGCATTAGGAGGAACCCAGGGCCAACCGCACCAGCATATGGTCTCACAAGGGGTCTGAGGATCTCATCTCGGTACCTAATGGCAGTCAGGCTACCTCTGGCGAGCACATGGAGGGCTGTGCGGCCCTCCAAAGAAATGCCACCACACACCATTACTGACCCAATGCCAAACCGGTCATGCTGGAGGATGTTGCAGGCAGCAGAACGTTCTCCACGACGTCTCCAGACTCTGTCACATGTGCTCAGTGTGAACCTACTTTCATCTGTGAAGAGCACAGGGCGCCAGTGGCGAATTTGCCAATCTTGGTGTTCTCTGGCAAATGCCAAACGTCCTGCACGGTGTTGGGCTGTAAGCACAACCCCCACCTGTGGACGTCGGGCCCTCATATCACCCTCATGGAGTCTGTTTCTGACCGTTTGAGCAGACACATGCACATTTGTGGCCTGCTGGAGGTCATTTTGCAGGGCTCTGGCAGTGCTCCTCCTGTTCCTCCTTGCACAAAGGCGGAGGTAGCGGTCCTGCTGCTGGGTTGTTGCCCTCCTACGGCCTCCTCCACGTCTCCTGATGTACTGGCCTGTCTCCTGGTAGCGCCTCCATGCTCTGGACACTACGCTGACAGACACAGCAAACCTTCTTGCCACAGCTCGCATTGATGTGCCATCCTGGATAAGCTGCACTACCTGAGCCACTTGTGTGGGTTGTAGACTCCGTCTCATGCTACCACTAGAGTGAAAGCACCGCCAGCATTCAAAAGTGACCAAAACATCAGCCAGGAAGCATAGGAACTGAGAAGTGGTCTGTGGTGACCACCTTCAGAACCACTTCTTTATTGGGGGTGTCTTGCTAATTGCCTATAATTTCCACCTGTTGTCTATACCATTTGCACAACAGCATATGAAATTGATTGTCACTCAGTGTTGCTTCCTAAGTGGACAGTTTGATTTCACAGAAGTGTGATTGACTTGGAGTTACATTGTGTTGTTTAAGTGTTCCCTTTATTTTTTTGAGCAGTGTATATTATTTTGACTATATCTAGTGTATATTATTGACTGAGCTTATTTTGTGTGCCCCCCATAGATAGCGACCACTATGGTCAAATTATTTGGTCACATGTTAATTAAATTAACCTCTCAACAGTTAG
The DNA here is from genome assembly GCF_905171765.1 of Bufo bufo. Taxonomy (NCBI): domain Eukaryota; kingdom Metazoa; phylum Chordata; class Amphibia; order Anura; family Bufonidae; genus Bufo; species Bufo bufo. The sequence goes on from NC_053395.1 coordinate 159,441,180, forward strand.
CTATAGTACAATGATACTCAATAATAGACTTCCCAAAGTCTTGTCCATCTGCTCTTCCTAGATGAACCTAAAACTATATCAGTCACTAATATTGGTATATTATTGACTGAGGTTATTTCCTTGCCCCCCCCCCCCCCACACACACACACCATAGATAGGGGACAACTATGGCCACTTTTTACAATTAAATTAGTGTTTCCAAAATGTGTCACTTCCCCTCTGAACACTGAACGTGTCTATTAATGCAAGAAGCAGATTGTCTTCTCTCGTTCCTTAATTTGTTTCATCTAAAAGCTATTCACTCAACATCTTGTCGCCCTCTGGCAGCATGGTTTGCTTATCTGCACTTAATTTCTCATTTGGACCAAAACAAACTCTTTATAGCAGTCTGCTAACTGAAAGGGAGGGGGGGTAGCGTTTGTGAGAGCCAGGGTAATACCACACAAAGGCAATTGCAATGAATCGCTTCCTCCCCAGGGAATAAAGTGTTAAGCCCAAAAAATATGAGGAGGGTGACTGCTGATTATTTCTTAATTCATTCCAAAAATTTTATTCCTAGAAAAAAAAAATAATAATAATCAAAGCTACCAAGATTATTTTGTCTTTTCGACCCCGATATTTGTAAATAAACACAGACAAGACGGATAGAGAATCATCTGTTACCTACTGCTTAGAATATCACATTTCTGTCTGCTGGAATATTCGTGTTGTGTAGAAAGAACATTCTCAGGTTTTCATTAGGCACATTTGTAATTCTCAAGTGAATTGTCCCCTTCTAAATATTTTGGATGATATTTCGACTGCGTGTAATCGTATTTGTTTCCAGGATAGAGACATTTCTGAAGCAGCCTCTGAAGTATGAAGGATGGTGCATTCAGTGTTGCTGCACAATGCCAGCCACAAAAGCCTGTCTTGTACACTAACAAAAGTGTATTATTTGCTGGTGTTATCTGTCACAGGCTAATAATGAGCCAACGTCAAATCTCTGTGTATTTTTAACAGGAAATCGTTCAGTTTTCTTTAGTGTTTGTGAAAGAGAAATGCAAAGCTAAATATAATTACAGTTAAATATATACTGTCACAGAATGATCAGGCAAATATGAAATAAGTTTTATGTAAAGTTTATGCATGTGCTGTCATAAAGAAGCATAAAAAGAAGTAATAAAAATCATACATGCAATACTCTATGCATCGATGTCATAATATATAATATACAGGTAAGTTGGTGGCCATATGGAGCTTGGAATGTATATCACAGGAAAAAACCACATGATAGTTGGATAGATATATAGAGATAGATAGATAATAGAGAGATAGAAAGATAATAGCGAGATCGATAAAGATAGATAGATATGAAATCGATAGATAGATAGATAATGGATGGATAGATAGATAGCTAAAGAGATAGATAATAGAAAGATAGATAGATATGATATAGATGGATAGATAGATAATAGATAGATAGATAGATAGATATGTTATGATCTTGTTGAATCTTTTTTACTGTATGTGCTTTGTTAAGATCATTAAGTACCAATAAAACATTGAGTATATATCCTCAGCATAACCATAGCATTTATGTATGTATGTATATATATATATATATATATATATATATATACAGTATATATCGGGCAGTATGGTGGCTCAGTTGTTAGCACTGGTGCCTTGCAGCGCTGGGGTCCCGGGTTCAAATCTGAGAAAGGATAACATCTGCATGGAGTTTGTATGTTCTCCCCGTGTTTTGCGGGTTTCCTCCGGTTTCCTCCCACACTCCACAGACATACTGATAGGGACCTTAGATTGTGAGCCCCATTGGAGACAGTTGGATGATAGTGTCTGTAAAATATAGCATATTAGCTATATATAGCTGCGAAATATAGTAGTACTAAATAAGTGCATAAAATAAATAAATAAATAAATATATATATATATATACACTGCATATATTACCAATATAGAAATTTTGCCCTAAAATTTTACTAAGCACAGCACCTAAAATTGGATATATGTTGGATGACAGTGCTGCTAAATGAATCAATGGCGTCTAAAAAGGCCGGGGCTAAACCCTCAGGGGAACACACACACCTCCTCCAAATAGGCCTCATGTATATTCCTATCAGCCGCCCAGGGATGTCAGAATTCATCTGTCAGAGAGTCAACAAGAATATATTTTGCTTTCTGACTTAATTACGTATTTTAACCCCTTAGCCGCTGTACCCCTTCAATCTCCGACAGCGCCACAGACGTCCGGATGCGCTGTGATCTGAGGCAAGCTGCGCCATAGACTGATCATCATAATATTTGTAAATCAAAGAGTGATTAGTGAGTAACTGCGCCCACCGTACCACGCCGCTATATTTCTGCGTGAACGATTCACCGCCCTTGTAACTTACATTTCCCTTTCAAGAGTCGGAAAACGATTTAATTTGCTTAAGTAACTCTACTATGAACCAGACATCAACCGCAATAACTGTGCTCTACATTATACCGTCAATCTGCCCCGTGAAACAGAAATGATCCTTTCAGTTAGCGGAAATACAGGATATTTTGTCCATGCAAAGGCCATTCGGCGAATTTATTTCTACCCCATGGCCTTAACGAGACAAAAAGAGGCCTACGGAGAAAGGGGCTCTTGAGATTACAAATGAAGAAGCTATGAGGTCATGTGTCAAGAGGCAGCGTACTGAGGCACAGCACAATGATAGACCTCCCAGGTCAGAAGTTTCAGCGCTGTGTGCACAATGCTGAACCCATGAAGTCACGGCGTCTGGCTGCCTGGGAATTAGAGGGTTAAAAGAGCATTCTGCTGTCTTGCCGAACTCATTCATCTGGGAGTTTTTTTGTTTTGTTTAACCCCTTCAATCCCGGAACACTGCACATGCCTTTAAAGGGGAAAGTTGCCACTGCCAAGCGTGGCGCGGCCTGTACGGTTCATCGCAGAAACGTCATTAGAAAGGAATTATCCATAGAAATATAGAAGACTTGAAGGAAAAAAACAAAGCTCCAGGTAGCGTAGTTAAGCAGTGATTTGTGCGTGGCAAGTGTAATACTGTGTGTACACATTACACATCTCATTAAAAGAAAATAAACTGGTAGGAGCGATCACGCGGGCCCCTGTGCAAATAAACAGAGGAGGCAGAAGGGAAGAAGGCCAATGGCGGTTACGTATGGCTTCCTGGCACGCAGAGTGTGATTTGGCTGGGGTAGGAGCTGGCTACCTTTCTGAACTCCTTGATGGTGGGAAGGCCAGTCACATCACTGAGCATGTACAGGCCGTGTGGCGATACACCGTATGATACCGCAGGCACACACCTTACCGCAGCTCTAATTTACTGCGCCCGTATTCAGCATTATAGATTTTACTATTAAAATAATGCACGGATAAATTAATTCAATGCTCCCGGGTCCAATCACAAAGTGCGCCTTACCACCTTTCTTGTGGCGGAGAAGGGAAAAGGAGCAAATCAGCAGGGTCTAATATGATGATTGGGAAGTCAGGCTTCTAATATACGGATGCAGCCGAGCTACGCTGGACGGCAAGAAAAAGATGACTAACTTTTCAGTGGATTTCAATGGCTTTAGTCACAAGATAACCGAGATAACACTGTGCCATGTGTTATCAGACACAAGTTTAGCTCAGCTACATCTGTATAGTGTATGTAAGATAGATAGATAGATAGATAGATAGATAATGAATGGATAGATGAATGGATAGATAGATAGATAGATAATAGGTAGGAAGATAGATAGACAGATAAACAGATAGATAATAGAAAGCTAAATAAAAAGATAGATAGATAATGGATAAATAGATAGATAGATAGATAGATAATGGAAAGATAGATAATATATTTTAGATAGATAGATAGATAGACAGACATATAGATAGATAGATAGATAGATACATAGATAGATAATGGATAGATAGATAAATAGATAGATATGTATGAGATAGTTAGATAGATGATACTGTAGATGATAGATAGATAGATAGATAGATAGATAGATAGATAGATAGATAGATAGATAATAGATAGATAGATAGATAGATAGATAGACATTGTATATGAGTCGGTGGGTTCTTTACATACATATTGATCCAATAATCACCCATGGATCTTAGTGAAAGGCGTCCTGGACCACATACTGCCCATTGGCTGCACTGAGGAGTGACGCAGTACTGCTCCATAATGATACAGCCCCCGTCTGATGATCTCTGAACTTTTTAAGAAATATCCCAGTGCCCATCAGGAAGAAGGCAGCCCGCTGACAGACGCAGACACCAGAGGAGACCTGTGAGCCAGTCAAACAGGCATGACCAGAAGTGAGAATATACACAACAAACAGAGGAGGAAGAGGAATGAAGAGCAGCCATCACCCGCCGCACACCTGTACCTGCACCGCCACCTGCTCCCCGCCTTCACTCCCAAACCATGGAATAACTGTGGGCTAGGTAAAGCTCTCCTCTCCTTTGTGGTCCTTCTACTATACAGAAATATATTGTTTCTGACATGTACAGATGTAGTAGAGTTAACACTCATGATTTATGTGACGTGTTATCTAAACTAAATGCGTTAAGCAAACACCTTCAATTGCTATTGAGGAGAGTATGAGGAGAGTAACAAGATAGACGTTCCTTAATGCCTACAGGAAGTACCGTGCAAAGGGTTAAAGTCTTCGTATGTAAAAAACAAAACATTTCTGAAGACACCTCATGGCTCATCCCAAATACACATGCATCTCCAGGTCACGTCACCAGCCTTCTCAGTAAGTCCTCCAGACATGTAACCACTGGTGGGCTGTATGTGTGTTTGGACAATGATGGATCAGGGTGGGATGCCCGCTGTATGGATAGAACGCCATCGATGCCAGGGCAACTCTGAAATTGGTCTATGAGACTAGGTGTCCACAATGTATGATGTAGGTGGCATGGAGTTTAATGAAGCACACAAGTCTATAGACATCTCACAGTCGAAAACCCCCGTAATATATTAACCCCTTCCTCCGCCATCTCTGCCGCCACTTTCAGCAGCCAAAGGGCGAGAAAATAACTGCACTCAGTGGAACAGAGAAGTGAGAGGTCCCATGGACATGCGTGAAGGATAGTGTGGACGTGTGACAGCAATATCGCAGTCCGTCCACCCAGGTCTGTCTCTTTGGTCAAAGTGGACCTGATTTTGCGACGACATCTCCAAGCTTACACAACTTTGTGTCCGACACATCCTAGACTTGCAGGTTTGAGCCACTTACCTGCCTGGCTGCATGCCCCCTGAAGTGCTCCAAGTGCCCACAGAACCACCAGCCATCCAAAGTAGCGATGCTGTCTAGCTCCAAACATCCTCACGATGTAGGTCACCTTAAATCCTTTCCAAAAATTGCATGTCCCAGGGGTATATCCTTCCCTCCCAAATCTCAGGGTAGGTCTAAGTGTCAGACAGGAGCTCCTGGCTTCCACTGACAGTGACAGGAAAGTTATTTCCAAGCAGCTGGGTATCCTGCCTGCACCGTATTCTTCCTCTGGTTTATTCTCTTCACTTTATGTCAAGTCCCAGTGTTGTCAGATCCTTGAATGCATGTGCCTGTGTGGTGCACAGTGTAGGCTGCCTAGCTCCATACAATCATATGGGAAGCTGTACGGGCAACAGAGAGCTGCCACACAGGCCCTCCCCACCTCGGACAACAAGAACGCCTCCTCATACTAGTTACAGCAGCTGATTGGCTGAGGCACTCCCACTGAACTTGAAATCCACATGCAGGTTGCACCTGTCACTCTCGCCTGCTACAGCCTGGGCAGCACATGCCAGAAGACAGGGGGGAGGGCATGATAGTGGGCAGCAGAGGGGGCACAACTGGACTAAGCTGCTCCAGCCTATGACTCATGAACTATGATAAGAAGGTCATTGTCATTCTAGGATCTCCTGCCGCTCATGGTCATACGTTTTTTTTCTTTTGCTCTAATTGTAATTACAATAATCTTTATTTATATAGCGCCAACATCTTAAAGAAGATTTGGAATTGCACTTGAAAAGGAAAATATTATAAAGAAACATCCTGGTGGTTTCATCATTTAAGAATGAAGAATTTTCCATTTTTATTATGACATAGATATTTTACCCTTTAAACGTACTCGGGCTTCTAGGCAGCATAGTAAGGGTAAACTCCAGGACCTGAGCTCTAGCTAAGCTTTCATTCAGGGCTCATGCACACGACCGCAGCTTGTTTCGCAGATACCGGCCACGCGCGTTCCGCATTTTGCAGAACGGAACGTCCTGTCCTCTGTAGACTTGTCCTATCCTTATCCATTAAACGGACAAGAATAGGACATGTTCTATTTTTTAGGCGGGTCTACAGAAGGATGTGCTGTCTGCATCTTTTGCAACCCCCTTGAAGTGAATTGGTCCGTTTCCTACCCGCAAAAACTGCAGGCAAAAACACGATTTTCGTGTGCGTGAGCCCTTAACCATGGGGAAAGATTCAGTTTGCTGCCCTAGCCCTGTATCTAATTACTCTGGGCAAAGAAGAGTGGCTTGTTGGTGCACCCCTGGCACTCAGTACCCAAACTCATGCCAGCTCCCCCTCCTTAGGGTCCATTCACACGTCCGTATATGTTTTGCGGATCTGAAAATTGCGGATGAGCAAAACATGGACACCGACAATGTGCGTTTCGCATTTTGGAGACCGCACATCGCCGGCACTCTCATAGCAATTGCGGACAAGAATAGGAAATGTTCTATTTTTTTGCGGAACGGAAGTGCGGATCCGCAAATGCGGATGCGGACAGCACATACAGGCCTCATTGAATATTAATAATCCTCACCTGTTCCGCAAAATTGCGGAATGGATGCGGACCCATTTTGCGCAATGGCAGTGATCAAGACGTGTTGCCATTGAACACAGAACATTGAATTTTTATCATCAATGACTTCCTTTCTCACATTTCTTGTCTGTCAAAAAGCAGATAATGCCCAGGGCAAATGGGCATCAAACCTGGACAGAAGAACTGATGCCAGCTGGGAACTTGTCTGAGGTTAAAGCATTCCTTCACAGAGTATCTGCTGCATCTCTGAAGCCTTGCAGCTATGTAAGCAGCAGAAGGGACATAGTGAGGGCTGTATACTCATGCCGGACTGTATACAGCGCTGCATTGTGTCTGGGAGGATGTGCAGGATGAAGTTGCTCTGAGCTGTTTAAACAGATCCTCTTTGCATGCTGATTTGTGCACAGTCTCCTGTACCTGTCAGTATTTCTCAGAGGCTAGCTCCCTCTAGTGACTGTTTGGAGCAACCTACTCAAATTATTCATTTGCAGAAGTCCCAGCAAGGGAAACTGTGGCAGGCGCAGCACTATGAGGTGCTTTTTGCACTGTGGCATTAGAAGAATGTTGATATCTTTAACCTTTTAGTCCAACCAGACTGTCTGATACTGTGTAATTCTTCTAGCGCCGTTCTATGGAAACAGTAGGTTTAAAGAGCACACCAAATGCTTGAATTAACTTCTTTATTAACTTCAACTTTTCTTCATATATAACACTGCCACCTCCGCAGCAGATAGTCTGTGTACCAAACACGTGTTGAAAAGATATCACAAAATGATTCCTTCTTTCTGATTCCTTTTGCCAAACATTGAATTCGAGCTACTATGTTTATGACTGTATTCCATTTTGAACATCTGGCTAGTCTTTCAAGTAAGTCCTCTTGACACTTGGCAGCAGTCTGTATCACCCATAGACAATTCTGTGTAACCTTTACTGGGCGTGATTTCCTTTTTCCCAAAGGAACTCTGGACCTGTGAACCAATTAGAATTTTTCAATTCTGTTACATTCAGGCCTCTTGAAGCATGATCTGCTAGGTTAGGCTTTGTGTCAATGTGATGCCAATGTTCTGGATTTGTTATTTCCCGAATTTATTGAACTCTGTTGGCGACAAAGATATGGAATCTTCGAGCTTTGTTGTTTATGTATCCTAGGTAGGGATGAGCGAACCCGAACTGTATAGTTCGGGTTCGTACCGAATTTTGGGGTGTCCGTGACACGGACCCGAACCCGAACATTTTCGTAAAAGTCTAGGTTCGGGTTCGGCGCTTTCTTGGCGCTTTTTGAAAGGCTGCAAAGCAGCCAATCAACAAGCGTCATACTTCATGCCCCAAGAGGCCATCACAGCCTTGCATACTATTGGCATGGCTGTGATTGGCCAGTGCAGCATGTGACCCAGCCTCTATATAAGCTTGGGTCACGTTGCGCTGCACGTCACTCTGCTGATTCAAGCATAGGGAGAGGTTGCAGCTGCGACGTTAGGGCGAGATTAGGCAGTGATTAACTCCTCCAAAAGACTTCATTCTGTGATCGATCTGCAGCTGTGGATCATTGAAGTGCTAATATTGACTTGCTCACTTTTTTGAGGCTGCCCAGAGCGTTTTTAGATCACTTTTTTTCTGGGGTGATCGGCGGCCATTTTGTGACTTGTGGTGCGCCAGCACAAGCTATCACCAAGTGTATTTAACCATCAATAGTGTGGTTATTTTGTGCTATATCCTACATCAGCTGCAGGCTGAGCCTGTGTCACCGAAGTGCATTTAACCATCAACAGTCTGGTTATTTTTTGGCCATATACTACATCAGCTGCAGGCTGAGCCTGTGTCACCGAAGTGCATTTAACCATTAACAGTCTGGTTATTTTTTGGCCATATACTACATCAGGGGCAAGTTGAGCCTGTCACCCAGCGCCTAAAAAATAGACCTGACATTTCTATTCAACCAAATCTGTAGTGTTTTAGCTGGTCAAGTTAATTGTAGTGACCGTAAAAGCAGACTTTTTGTTCTGGGTTGAAAAACTATTCCCAAATTTGCCATTCTCAAAATAACTAGTTTCTGGTATATGAGGCCTACTTGAAATCTATCCCAAAAAGGATATCTTACATTGAAGGTGCTGATAGTGTCATTCAGAAAAACCTAAGACACACGCTACCGTGCAGATACAAGTCTAATTCTGTGATTAAACCTATACCTGTCACACAGCGCAAAAAAAAAAACAGGCCTGACATTTCTATTCAACCAAATCTGTACTGTTTTAGCTGGTCAAGTTATTTGTAGTGACCGTAAAAGCAGACTTTTTGTTCTGGGTTGAAAAGCTATTCCCAAATTTGCCATTCTCAAAATAACTAGTTTCTGGTATATGAGGCCTACTTGAAATCTATCCCAAAAAGGATATCTTACATTGAAGGTGCTGATAGTGTCATTCAGAAAAACCTAAGACACACGCTACCGTGCAGATAGAAGTCTAATTCTGTGATTAAACCTATACCTGTCACACAGCGCAAAAAAAAAACAGGCCTCACATTTCTATTCAACCAAATCTGTACTGTTTTAGCTGGTCAAGTTATTTGTAGTGACCGTAAAAGCAGACTTTTTGTTCTGGGTTGAAAAACTATTCCCAAATTTGCCATTCTCAAAATAACTAGTTTCTGCTATATGTGGCCTACTTGAAATGAATCCCAAAAAGGATATCTTACATTGAAGGTGCTGATAGTGTCATTCAGAAAAACCTAAGACACACGCTACCGTGCAGATAGAAGTCTAATTCTGTGATTAAACCTATACCTGTCACACAGCGCAAAAAAAAAAACAGGCCTGACATTTCTATTCAACCAAATCTGTACTGTTTTAGCTGGTCAAGTTATTTGTAGTGACCGTAAAAGCAGACTTTTTGTTCTGGGTTGAAAAACTATTCCCAAATTTGCCATTCTCAAAATAACTAGTTTCTGGTATATGAGGCCTACTTGAAATCTATCCCAAAAAGGATATCTTACATTGAAGGTGCTGATAGTGTCATTCAGAAAAACCTAAGACACACGCTACCGTGCAGATAGAAGTCTAATTCTGTGATTAAACCTATACCTGTCACACAGCGCAAAAAAAAAAACAGGCCTGACATTTCTATTCAACCAAATCTGTAGTGTTTTAGCTGGTCAAGTTATTTGTAGTGACCGTAAAAGCAGACTTTTTGTTCTGGGTTGAAAAACTATTCCCAAATTTGCCATTCTCAAAATAACTAGTTTCTGGTATATGAGGCCTACTTGAAATCTATCCCAAAAAGGATATCTTACATTGAAGGTGCTGATAGTGTCATTCAGAAAAACCTAAGACACACGCTACCGTGCAGATAGAAGTCTAATTCTGTGATTAAACCTATACCTGTCACACAGCGCAAAAAAAAAACAGGCCTCACATTTCTATTCAACCAAATCTGTACTGTTTTAGCTGGTCAAGTTATTTGTAGTGACCTTAAAAGCAGACTTTTTGTTCTGGGTTGAAAAACTATTCCCAAATTTGCCATTCTCAAAATTGTGGTGAACGGGAACAATGAGGAAAACATCTAATAAGGGACGCGGACGTGGACATGGTCGTGGTGGTGTTAGTGGACCCTCTGGTGCTGGGAGAGGACGTGGCCGTTCTGCCACAGCCACACGTCCTAGTGTACCAACTACCTCAGGTCCCAGTAGCTGCCAGAATTTACAGCCATATTTGGTGGGGCCCAATGCCGTTCTAAGGATGGTAAGGCCTGAGCAGGTACAGGCATTAGTCAATTGGGTGGCCGACAGTGCATCCAGCACGTTCACATTATCTCCCACCCAGTCTTCTGCAGAAAGCGCACAGATGGCGCATGAAAACCAAGCCCATCAGTCTGTCACATCACCCCCATGCATATCAGGGAAACTGTCTGAGCCTCAAGTTATGCAGCAGTCTCTTATGCTGTTTGAAGACTCTGCTGCCAGGGTTTCCCAAGGGCATCCACCTAGCTCTTCACCAGGGGTGGAAGAGATAGAATGCACTAACGCACAACCACTTATGTTTCCTGATGATGACGACATGGTAATACCACCTCAGCACGTCTCTGATGATGACGAAACACAGATGCCAACTGCTGCGTCTTTCTGCAGTGTGCAGACTGAACAGGAGGTCAGGGATCAAGACTGGGTGGAAGAGGATGCAGGGGACGATGAGGTCCTAGACCCCACATGGAAGGAAGGTCGTGCCACTGACTTTCAGAGTTCGGAGGAAGAGGCAGTGGTGAGACCGAGCCAACAGCGTAGCAAAAGAGGGAGCAGTGGGCAAAATCAGAATACCCGCCGCCAAGAGACTCCGCCTGCTACTGACCGCCGCCATCTGGGACCGAGCACCCCAAAGGCAGCTTCAAGGAGTTCCCTGGCATGGCACTTCTTCAAACAATGTGCTGACGACAAGAGCCGAGTGGTTTGCACGCTGTGCCATCAGAGCCTGAAGCGAGGCATTAACGTTCTGAACCTTAGCACAACCTGCATGACCAGGCACCTGCATGCAAAGCATGAACTGCAGTGGAGTAAACACCTTAAAAACAAGGAAGTCACTCAGGCTCCCCCTGCTGCCTCTTCTGCTGCTGCCAGCCTCTGCCTCTTCTGCTGCTGCCTCGGCCTCTTCTGCTGCTGCTGCCGCTGCTTCGGCCTCTTCCTCTGCCTCTGGAGGAACGTTGGCACCTGCCGCCCAGCAAACATGGGATGTACCACCAACACCACCACCTGCGTCACCAAGCATCTCAACCATGTCACACGGCAGCGTTCAGCTCTCCATTTCACAAACATTTGAGAGAAAGCGTAAATTCCCACCTAGCCACCCTCGATCCATGGCCCTGAATGCCAGCATTTCTAAACTACTGGCCTATGAAATGCTGTCATTTAGGCTGGTGGACACACACAGCTTCAAACAGCTCATGTCACTTGCTGTCCCACAGTATGTTGTTCTCAGCCGCCACTACTTCTCCAAGAGAGCCGTGCCTTCATTGCACAAACAAGTGTCCGATAAAATCAAGTGTGCACTGCGCAACGCCATCTGTGGCAAGGTCCACCTAACCACAGATACGTGGACCAGTAAGCACAGCCAGGGACGCTATATCTCCCTAACTGCACACTGGGTAAATGTAGTGGCGGCTGGGCCCCAGGCGGAGAGCTGTTTGGCGCACGTCCTTCCGCCGCCAAGGATCGCAGGGCAACATTCTTTGCCTCCTGTCTCCTCCTCCTCCTACTCAGCTTCCTCCTCCTCTTCTTCCACCTGCTCATCCAGTCAGCCACACACCTTCACCACCAACTTCAGCACAGCCCGGGGTAAACGTCAGCAGGCCATTCTGAAACTCATATGTTTGGGGGACAGGCCCCACACCGCACAGGAGTTGTGGCGGGGTATAGAACAACAGACCGACGAGTGGTTGCTGCCGGTGAGCCTCAAGCCCGGCCTGGTGGTGTGCGATAATGGGCGAAATCTCGTTGCAGCTCTGGGACTAGCCGGTTTGACGCACATCCCTTGCCTGGCGCATGTGCTGAATTTGGTGGTGCAGAAGTTCATTCGCAACTACCCCGACATGTCAGAGCTGCTGCATAAAGTGCGGGCCGTCTGTTCGCGCTTCCGGCGTTCACACCCTGCTGCTGCTCGCCTGTCTGCGCTACAGCGTAACTTCGGCCTTCCCGCTCACCGCCTCATATGCGACGTACCCACCAGGTGGAACTCCACCTTGCATATGCTGGACAGACTGTGCGAGCAGCAGCAGGCCATAGTGGAGTTTCAGCTGCAGCACGCACGGGTCAGTCGCACTGCGGATCAGCCCCACTTCACCACCAATGACTGGGCCTCCATGCGAGACCTGTGTGCCCTGTTGCGTTGTTTCGAATACTCCACCAACATGGCCAGTGGCGATGACGCCGTTATCAGCATTACAATACCACTTCTATGTCTCCTTGAGAAAACACTTAGGGCGATGATGGAAGAGGAGGTGGCCCAGGAGGAAGAAGAGGAAGAGGGGTCATTTTTAGCACTTTCAGGCCAGTCTCTTCAAAGTGACTCAGAGGGAGGTTTTTTGCAACACCAGAGGCCAGGTACAAATGTGGCCAGACAGGGCCCACTACTGGAGGACGAGGAGGACGAGGATGAGGAGGAGGTGGAGGAGGATGAGGATGAAGCATGTTCACAGCGGGGTGGCACCCAAAGCAGGTCGGGCCCATCACTGGTGCGTGGCTGGGGGAAAACTCAGGACGATGACGATACGCCTCACACAGAGGACAGCTTGTCCTTACCTCTGGGCAGCCTGGCACACATGAGCGACTACATGCTGCAGTGCCTGCGCAACGACAGCAGAGTTGCCCACATTTTAACGTGTGCGGACTACTGGGTTGCCACCCTGCTGGATCCCCGGTACAAAGACAATGTGCCCACCTTACTTCCTACACTGGAGCGTGATAGGAAGATGCGCGAGTACAAGCGCACGTTGGTAGACGCGCTACTGAGAGCATTCCCAAATGTCACAGGGGAACCAGTGGAAGCCCAAGGCGAAAGCAGAGGAGGAGCAAGAGGTCGCCAACGCAGCTGTGTCACGGCCAGCTCCTCTGAGGGCAGGGTTAGCATGGCAGAGATGTGGAAAAGTTTTGTCATCTCGCCACAGCTAACTGCACCACCACCTGATACGGAACGTGTTAGCAGAAGGCAACATTTCACTAACATGGTGGAACAGTACCTGTGCACACCCCTCCACGTACTGACTGATGGTTCGGCCCCATTCAACTTCTGGGTCTCCAAATTGTCCACGTGACCAGAGCTAGCCTTTTATGCCTTGGAGGTGCTGGCCTGCCCGGCGGCCAGCGTTTTGTCTGAACGTGTATTCAGCACGGCAGGGGGCGTCATTACAGACAAACGCAGCCGCCTGTCTACAGCCAATGTGGACAAGCTGACGTTCATAAAAATGAACCAGGCATGGATCCCACAGGACCTGTCCATCCCTTGTGCAGATTAGATATTAACTACCTCGCCTTAACAATATATTATTCTACTCCAGGGCACTTCCTCATTCAATACTATTTTTAATTTCATTTTACCATTATATTGCGGGGCAACCCAAAGTTGAATGAACCTCTCCTCTGTCTGGGTGCCGGGGCCTAAATGTGTGACAGTGGCCTGTTCCAGTGGTGGGTGACGTGAAGCCTGATTCTCTGCTATGACATGAAGACTTATTCTGTGCTGACATGAAGCCAGATTCTCTGTTACGCGACCTCTCTCCTCTGCCTGGGTGCCTGGGCCTAAATATGTGACAGTGGCCTGTTCCAGTGGTGGGTGACGTGAAGCCTGATTCTCTGCTATGACATGAAGACAGATTCTGCGCTGACATAAGGCCAGATTCTCTGTTACGCGACCTCTCTCCTCTGCCTGGGTGCCTGTGCCTAAATATGTGACAGTGGCCTGTTCCAGTGGTGGGTGACGTGAAGCCTGATTCTCTGCTATGACATGAAGACAGATTCTGCGCTGACATAAGGCCAGATTCTCTGTTACGGGACCTCTCTCCTCTGCCTGGGTGCCTGGGCCTAAATGTGTGACAGTGGCCTGTTCCAGTGGTGGGTGACGTGAAGCCTGATTCTCTGCTATGGGACCTCTGTCCAATTGATATTGGGTCATTTTTATTTTTTTTATTTTTATTTTAATTCATTTCCCTATCCACATTTGTTTGCAGGGGATTTACCTACGTGTTGCTGCCTTTTGCAGCCCTGTAGCTCTTTCCTGGGCTGTTTTACAGCCTTTTTAATGCCCAAAAGTTCGGGTCCACATTGACTTCAATGGGGTTCGGGTTCGGGACGAAGTTCGGGTTCGGATCCGGAACCCGAACATTTCCGGGAAGTTCGGCCGAACTTCTCGAACCCGAACATCCAGGTGTTCGCTCAACTCTAGTTGTGTGGGCTACAGATATCAAAGACCTGTCCTTGGGACAGGTTATCAATATAAGATCAGCAGAGGTTCTGCTACCGGCACTTCCACCAGTCAGCTGATTGAATTGGCACTTGTTTGAATGCTATATCCTCTGCCCATGCATATGGATAAACTCCTTGCGCAAATACTTATCAGTCATGTTACCAGGTACAATCTGTGAATTATTTTGCTTCAATAATAATTTGCCTGTTAACATTAACGTGTTGGGAAATGTGATTACGTATAGGTAGAAGGTTATTACTGCATTATTTGCAGTAGAGGGCTCTTGGGTGCCCTCCAGCCCATTCCTCATTTTATCTCCATCTTCATAACTGTGAAACAAAGTCATTACATTTTGTGTCAAGTACCAATTCATGAACACAAAATCGGTTTTCTATGCATTTTTTTTTAATACATGCAATATACAGTACATCCAAAAATGAGATGATCTAAAATCTTCCTGAATGTAAGGCAATAACAGAGGCCATAGTAGCCATAGTAATCATTCCTCAACTATTCCTCTGATTGCACAACGCAATCAGACTCTGTCAATCTCGTTTCTGCTACGTCTGCTTCCATGGATGGGTTAACCTTTTTTATGTTTAGTTTGTATATAGTTGGAAAACGGCTGTTCAGTGTTTTTGCCATCAATCACTACTCTTATTCATGTCACAAGTAATTTACAAAGGGGCTCTATTGTCACAGCACAATAGGAAATGGCTGCAGTGTAGAAGAATGCTTAATTTGGGGGGGAGAGACAAGCCTCTTGAATGTGCATTTTTGCTCAAGCGATGTTATTAATAAAATATACAACCGCTGCAAGTTAGCTAGTGAGTGACTAGATGATATGGGGCCTATATAGGTGTTTCCGTGTGTGTTTTAATTGCATAATACTGTACAAGCACAAAGCGCAATGTAGGCCGCTGTCTAAATATCATACCCTCTAAGGCCTCATGCACACGACCGTATTTTTTTGCGGTCCGCAAAACGGGGTTCCGTTTTCCCGTTATCCGTGACCGTTTTTTCGTCCGTGGGTCTTCCTTGATTTTTGGAGGATTTACGGACATGAAAAATAAGTCGTTTTGGTGTCCGCCTGGCCGTGCGGAGCCAAACGGATCCGTCCTGAATTACAATGCAAGTCAATGGGGACGGATCCGTTTGACGTTGACACAATATGGTGCAATTTCAAACGGATCCGTCCCCCATTGACTTTCAATGTAAAGTCTGGAGTCCCTTTTATACCATCGGATCGGAGTTTTCTCCAATTCGATGGGATATTTTAACTTGAAGCGTCCCCATCACCATGGGAACGCCTCTATGTTAGAATATACTGTCGGATATGAGTTAGATCGTGAAACCTAATTTCCGACAGTATATTCTAACACAGAGGCGTTCCCATGGTGATGGGGACGCTTCTACTTAGAATATACTACAAACTGTGTACATGACTGCCCCCTGCTGCCTGGCAGCATCCGATCTCTTACAGGGGGCCGTGATCAGCACAATTAACCCCTCAGGTGCCGCACCTGAAGGGGTTAATTGTACTATCATATCCCCCTGTAAGAGATCAGGGCTGCCAGGCAGCAGGGGGCAGACCCCCCCCCCCCCCCCCCCCAGTTTGAATATCATTGGTGGCCAGTGCGGCCCCCCCCCCTTCCATTGTAATAATTCGTTGGTGGCACAGTGTGCCCCCCCCCCGCCCCCCCTTCCTCCGTCTATTGTAATAATTTGTTGGTGGCACAGTGTGCGCCCCCCCCGCCCCCCCTTCCTCCCTCTATTGTAATAATTTGGTGGCACAGTGTGCGCCCCCCCCCCCCCCCCCCCCCTCTTGTAATAATTCGTTGGTGGCACAGTGTGCGCACCCCCCCCCTTCCTCCCTCTATTGTAATAAATCGTTGGTGGCACAGTGTGCGCCCCCCATTGGCCCCCCCTCCCTCTATAGCATTAACAACATTGGTGGCCAGTGTGCGGCCTCCCATCTCCCCCCCCCCTTCCCGATCATTGGTGGCAGCGGGTTACTAGCAATAGTACAATAGTAAAAGATTCATACTTACCTGGGAGCTGCGATGTTCGTGTCCGGCCGGGAGCTCCTCCTACTGGTAAGTGACGGTTCATTTAGCAATGCGCCGCACAGGCCTGTCACTTACCAATAGGTGGAGCTCCCGGCCGGACACGAACATCGCAGCAGCAGGTAAGTATGAATCTTCTACTATTGTACTATTGCTAAGTAACCATGGCAACCAGGACTGTAGTAGTGTCCTGGTTGCCATGATTACCGATCGGAGCCCCAGCGATTAAACTGGGACTCCGATCGGAACTCCGCTGCCACCAATGATGGGGAGGGGGAGATGGGAGGCCGCACACTGGCCACCAATGTTGTTAATGCTATAGAGGGAGGGGGGGCCGATGGGGGGCGCACACTGTGCCACCAACGAATTATTACAATAGAGGGAGGGAGGGGGGGCGCACACTGTGCCACCAACGAATTATTACAATAGAGGGAGGGGGGGGGGCCGCACTGGCCACCAACCTATTATTACAATAGAGGGGGGGGGGGCCGCACTGGCCACCAATAATATTCAAACTGGGGAGGGGGGGGAGGGTCTGCCCCCTGCTGCCTGGCAGCCCTGATCTCTTACAGGGGGCCGTGATCAGCACAATTAACCCCTTCAGATGCCGCACCTGAAAGGGTTAATTGTGCTGATCACGGCCCCCTGTAAGAGATCGGGTGCTGCCAGGCAGCAGGGGGCAGTCTTGTACACAGTTTGTAGTGTATTCTAACTAGAAGCGTCCCCATCACCATGGGAACGCCTCTGTGTTAGAATATACTGTCGGTTCTGAGTTTTCACGAAGTGAAAACTCAGCTTTGAAAAAGCTTTTATGCAGACGGATCTGCGGATCCGTCTGTATAAAAACTAACCTACGGCCACGGATCACGGACACGGATGCCAATCTTGTGTGCATCCGTGTTCTTTCACGGACCCATTGACTTGAATGGGTCCGTGAACCGTTGGCCGTGAAAAAAATAGGACAGGTCATATTTTTTTCACGGCCAGGAAACCCGGATCATGGATGCGGCTGCAAAACGGTGCATTTTCCGATTTTTCCACGGACCCATTGAAAGTCAATGGGTCCGCGAAAAAAAACGGAAAACGGCACAACGGCCACGGGTGCACACAACGGTCGTGTGCATGAGGCCTAAGTGTGCTGATTTTCTCTATATAGTATTGAGTTTTTTTTAGATTATACTTAAAATTCCTAGTGCCGTTTTACAGTTTTGTTAAAATCCAGGAATGCAGCTGCATTCCCTTTTACTATAAGATGTGGGATAGCCAGAATCCTACTCCACACTGATGAGGGGCAACACCCCGAAACAGCTGTCTGTGGATGGATAACTGGCTTAGGTCTTCCCTGTCACATCCTTAAAGCTTGTAAAAGAGCAGGATCTTGACATAGGGGCCACTTAATATGGTGGATTTGGTGATCTCTGTAATGGGGACACCCATTTGCTCGGTTTTCCTTCCTTTGAGGGATATCTGGCTTTCACTTTGTTGAAGACCCATAACTGGGGCTCCACGGTTATTTTGCATATTACTGTTTCCCAGGGAGCCTTGCACTTTGGATTGCTGTGTCGAGACTCTTAAATGAGGCGCCACAGTGTTTTCTGTAGCTGGTCTCCCTAAGATCAGCTATTGTTTTGTTTGATTTTCGCTGTATAGTATTAAGTTTTTTTTAGATTATACTTAAAATTCCTAGTGCCGTTTTACAATTTTGTTAAAATCCAGGAATCAAGATGCATTCCCTTTACTGTAACAGATGTGGGATCTGGTGCCAGTGACTAATAATATGACACATGGACACAAGTGCCACACATTACATAATAAAAGGCTTGGCGCAGAAGTTAAAGGGGTTGCACAGTGTCATGATATTGATGATATATCCTAAGGATACAAATAGTAAAAAGTGGACAGCAACCCTGGGTTCAAAATGTATGGGTGTGGGCCTGTTGGTCCAAATCATGCCTAAAGACAGAAAGTCCAAAGTAAGGCCTCATGCACACGGCCGTGACGCTTTTTGCGGTCCGCAAACCGCAGATCCACAAAAAAACGGAAGCTGCCCGTGTTGCCTTCCACAATTTGCGGAACGGGCGCCAGCAATGTAAATGCCTATTCTTGTCCGCAAAGAGCGGACAAGAATAGGACATGTTATATTTTTTTAACGGCCCCATTGAAGTGAATGGGTCCGCTTCCGAGCCGCCAAAACGGCTCGGATGCGGACCTAAACAACAGTTGTGTGCATGAGGCCTAAAACAAGGGATAGAGAAAGCACTCCAAATATCTTGCAAAAAGTTGCCCCCCTGGTGCAATCCCCTTGCTCCGTCCCCCTGCTCTCCGTTCCTGAGCCACCGCCATCAGCAGTGAGTGTCAGTTGTATGCTGACACTGCTGTAACCCCTTAGATGCCTTGGTCAGCGGCATCCATGGGGTTAATAGAGGGAGGGGGATCCCTCTCTTAACCATCGGGCTGCCGCTCTGCAATGGCAGCGGGCCGATCGTTGCCATGGCAACCGGGCGCCTTGCAAAGGTGTAATGTCCCGGAGTGCCATTACCACTTCTTTTTGGCACCTTGCTACTGTTTCCTATGTGCTAATTTATATTACCTAATTTACCTCTTGTCATCTCCTAATAATGTGCATATTCATTCATGTAACTGGTTATGTTCATGCAATTACCTGGTACACCAGCAGATGGAAGCAGCATTGGCAAGATAGTTTGCCTGGAGAGGAACCTTCTAGTTCCATTCCAGCCCTCTCTAGAGAGGGAGGAATTTAGGTAGTGAGTAAGTCAGTCTACCCTACCCCCTCGTGGGGAGAGGTTGTGTGAGGAGTCTTGTCTGACTTAACCCCTGCTAGGGGAAGGCAGCAGGCCTGGTCCTGTCTGGACAGGTACTGTTGGTCCTACGCCTGCCTTATCACTGGAGGTTGTGCACACTCAAGCATAAGTAAGCTTGAGGTACTCCAAAGCAAGGACAAGAAGTTCCTAGGATTCAAATAAGAGACAGACTACAGCTAAACTAAGTTCCATCAGAAGAACAATGTTCCTATTTACTCCAGCTAGCATATTAGTGCTGAGATTGTTGCAGAGAAGTATTTGCCTGCCAGATTAATGCCAATACCTGCTGATGACCAAGATACAGTTTGGAAACTGTTTGGATCACCATTTATGCCAAGTAAAAGCAACTGTTCAACGTTACAATAAGTCTGGACTCCATTTATTCCACTTGTTCATCATCCAAGTTCAACTACCATTTTTGCACTTGCTTCGGACTACCCCACGTCTGGGATCCACGGACATCCAGGTAGGAACACCGTGACACGTGTATACAACTTCTACAGAGACATTGTAGGCTACTCTACACCACTCTGGAAATCCTACCCTGGGTACCAACATTACCATCTACAAAGGGGACTCCATTTCCTCGTTGCTTTACTGCAACTGGCCTCAAGTTTACTTGCTCTATAAGAGGGACATATTTTGTAGAAACCTCCTAAGGGGCAAGCAATCCCCCAGACGCTGTCAACCTCCTGCTGCAAAGCAAGTGGCGTCACGACAGGCCAGGTACTCTTCCACTTTAAGGGACCCCTGGTAGGACCCAGTCCATTGCAAAGGCATCCAGTGTTGCCATCTATCAGTGTAATAACTGGTAGTATGATACTTTGCAATGCAAGAGCATTGCAAAGTATAATAAAGCCATCAGCCCCGCTGGATCTTCAAGATCCAAGTGGGACTTGATAAAAAAATGTGTGAAAATAAAAAAAGTTTAAAATAAAAGATAAATAAAATGCAAATTAAAAATAAAATAAATTGCCTTTTCCTAAAAAATGATAAAAATAAACTATACATAATTGGTATCGCCATGTCCGTAATGCCTTGATCTATAAAATGTTCATGGTACTAATCTCACGTGGTGAATGCTGTACCAAATAAAAGTTAAAAAAACTGGTGAAATTGCAGTTTTTTTGCCTCACCTCCTAAATT
Source organism: Bufo bufo (assembly GCF_905171765.1). Classification (NCBI taxonomy): domain Eukaryota; kingdom Metazoa; phylum Chordata; class Amphibia; order Anura; family Bufonidae; genus Bufo; species Bufo bufo. The sequence continues at coordinate 159,461,973 of NC_053395.1, forward strand.
TGTTTTATAAAAAGTGATCAAAAAGTCATATGCAACCCAAAAACGATACCAATAAAAACTACAGCCTATCCCGCAAAGAATAAGCCCTCATACAACTATTGTTGCAGCCAGCCAGAACCGCAGGGGCAACACGTGAGGTGCACGGTGGGCCGATGAGGGGCCAAATAACAACACAGTTTACTCACGGTTAGCAGAAAGCCTCCCTGGGCTGGCAGCACAGTGTTGAGGAAGACAGCACGAAATCCTCCGGGGCACGCTCTGTGGTAGGGAAGCACCAGCCTAGATGGAGGTTGAGGTGCCCTTGGTGGCAGTGGTGTTTAGGCTGCTTGTGGTGGCTGGGTCCCTTGGTGGTATTTGTCGTGATGCCAGTACCGTTATTGGTGGTACAACCAGTTGTAAGAATGAAGTAGACAGTCGTAGGATACAACTCACAACTTTTACTGATGTTGGTTCCAGTTGCGGCATATACATCCAGACAGAAAACAGTCTTTTGCAATTTAGAGGAATTCTGTTGATCCACTGTTAATAGGTTTGGCTGGGTTTAGCTTAGCTTGAATGTTCTGTATCAGTAGTTCTGGTAGATGACATTGCTTCAGGTCCCTAGTAAACCAGAGTTATTTGGTGAGGCTGCCTGTGGCTATAGTATCCTTCAAAAACACAGAAATATAGTGGCAATACTGGAGGAGCTGCTCGACCCTGTTCACACCATAGTTAGCGTAGTGGTAGGACCCTTTGCCATGCTGAGTGACAGTGACGTGGTGCATGAAGGGCTCCGATATTTTCCTGACAGGAACATATTGGCGAAAGTCTCAGCTTTTAATATCTGCATTTATGACTAGCCAGTATAGTCAGTGGCATATCCGTGTGGTGCATTTTTTTGCTATATGATTGTATTTACATCCGCACAATGCTCCGTTTTGTGTAGGATGTCCTTGTGGTGCATGTGGACTGCGCCGACATCCTCCACCGTATGCATTTTTTGCTGGGGATAGTCGTTTGCTGCGGTCCACATGCGGTGGGGCTGCTCCCCCAATGAAAAACACGCTACAGTGTTAGGGGTTGAGCAGCTCCTCCAGTATTGCCACTATATTTCTGTGTTTTTGTCTTGTTTTATATGTAGTGTATGTGCCGTTACCTGGCACTCAAACACTCTTTTGCACCTGGTGACCTCCATCACAGGGTCTGATATGGGTGTGTCTTGCAGTCTGGCTTTGTTCACATTGCACTAGTTGTCCTGCTAGGCGTTTGTGTGGAAGCCTGGCTGTGTGCTGGATTACATCACCTTCAGACCCTGTTCACACCATAGTTAGCGTAGTGGTAGGACCCTTTGCCATGCTGAGTGACCGTGACGTGGTGCATGAAGGGCTCCGATATTTTCCTGACAGGAACATATTGGCGAAAGTCTCAGCTTTTAATATCTGCATTTATGACTAGCCAGTATAGTCAGTGGCATATCCGTGTGGTGCATTTTTTTGCTATATTATAGTATCCTTTACCTGGATACCCAAAGGTCTTTTATGCCTGGTTTGTGGCTTTTATCCTTTGGATTTCTTTAGTCTTTTCTTTCTTTTGTCCCTTCCTGGACTAGACTTTTATCTGAGCAGAAGTGCTAGACCTGCACTCTCTCAAACTCAGGAACAGACTACTGACTTGACTACTAATCACTAACAACCTAACTAGGCCTGACCTAAGTATTTATATGACCTAAGTGCTATCCCCATCTAGTGGTGGGATGTATAAATTACACCAGACCAGCCTATGAACAGGGATACAACAGGTGTTGCAATACAAAATGACATGCAATATGATTATGCCGTTTCACAGTAATTTTGCAGTTCCCACGTGTCCTGAGTGGGACGCTGCATTGTGATTGAAAAATAAATAAGTTATGGGTCTTAGATTTTGGTGATGGAAAAAAATATATATATGTTTGGCAATAAGTGATTTTATGATATAAAAGTGGTAGAACATGAAAAAACTATTAAAATGTGGTGTTGCCATAACTGTATCAACCTACAGAATAAAATTATCATATCAAATATACCACATGGAGAACACCATAAAAATAAAGATAAAAAACACTGACAGAAATCCCCACTTCACCACCTAAAGAATGGAATAAAAAACACAAAAAGTCATATAGACCCCAAAATTGTACCAGTAAAAATTACATCCTGTACTGCAAAAAAACAAACAAACTCTCACACAGCTATATTGACGGAAAAATCAAAAAGTGAGGGGTCTTTGATTCGGTGATACAAAAAAAAGTTTAATAAAAAGTGATTTTATGATATAAAAGTGGTATACCATGAATAAAACAATATAAATTTGGTATCAGCATAACCATATAAACCCACAGAATAAAAGTGTGTTATGGAATATACTACGTGGAGAACCCCATAGAAAATAAAAAAAAAAAACACTGGCAGAATTGCAATATTAGCCCACTTCACCTCATCAAAAATTCTATAAAAAGCGTTTAAAAAGTCATATGCACCCAAAAATTGTACTATTAGAAACTATAGCCCATCCAGCAAAAAATGAGCCCCTACACAGCTCAGTCAACAAAAAAAATAAAAAAGCTATGGCCCTATTTCAGCAAATTCCATGTTAGAAAATGCAGATGCCATCTGCTCATACAGCAGTTTACGACCACATATGGGGTGTTACCGTATTCAGGAGAAAATGGGTAACAAATTTTGGGGTCAATTTGCTTCTGTTATCCCTTGATAAAGAGAAAAATTTGGCCTTAAGGGACTTATTCTTGTAAAAAAATTATTTTTTCATTTTCACAGCCAAGTGTTTTTAAATATTATGAAATGCCTGTGAGGTCAAAGTAATTAGTAAACCCCTCAATGAGTTATTTGAGGGGTGTAGTTTCCAAAATGGGGTCGCTTTTTATTTTTTTTTATTGTAGGGGTACCCTAGTGTGTCTTCAAATATGACACGACACCCAAAAGCCAATCCAGCAAAATCTGCCCTCCAAAAACCATATAGCACTCCTTTCCTTCTGAGCCCTGCCGTGTGCCCATACAGCTGTTTACAAACATAAATGGGGTGTTTTTGTAAACTGCAGAATCAGGCTAATAAATATTGAGGTTTATTTTGTTGTTAACCCTTGCTGTGTTATAGTAAAAATTGGATTAAAATTTAAAATTTGCACAAAAACTGAAAATTGTCTATTTCACCTCAATTTTACTTTAATTCTTGTGGAACACCAAAAGGGTTACCATAGTTTGTAAAACCACCAGTTTTGAATAAATTGAGGGGTGTAGTTTCTAAAATGGGGTCACTTATAAGTGGTTTCTATTATATAAGGACCACAAAGTGACTTCAGAACTGAATTGGTCCTTGAAAAAGTCGGTTTTTAAAATTTTATAGAAAATTTGAAAATTTCTTTCTAAATTCTAAGCCTTCTAACGTCCTAAAAAAAAATAATGTAATTTTCAAAATGATGGCAACACAAAGTAGACATATAGGGAATCTTAAGTAAAAACTATCTAATGAGGTATCACTATCTGCCTTTAAGGCGTAGAAATTCAAATTTAGAAAATTTTATTTTTTAAAAAATTTTCTGTACCCTTTGAATTTTTATAATAGAAAGGTAAAACATATCGACCTAAATTTGCCCCTAACATCAAGTACGAGATGTCATGAGAAAACAGTCTCAGAATGATTTGGATAAATAAAAGCATTCCAAAGTTATTAGCACATAAAGTGACACATGTCAGATTTGCAAAATTACACCTGGTCTCGAAGGTGAAAAATGGCTTGGTCTTGAAAGGGTTAAAGCATGCCATGAATGTATCAAGTCCTTCAAGTGGTAAACATAAGTGTGTATATTAAGGGAATATAGTTTATTTGGGTTCTTGGAAATGAGAACACCCAAGTATTTAATGGAGGCATGAGACCACTTAATGGGGATATCGCTGGCCCAGGATGGAGGGGTAGACCCTCTCAACAGTAGGGCTTCCAATTTGTCCAGATTGATTGTGAATCTCAAGCCCATATTTAGTTACAGAGGAATAACAGGACATCATCGGCGAATGGCAATACTCGTAGCACTTGAACATCTACCCAGATTCCCTGGATACTTGAATCTGAGTGTATGAGACCGGAAAATTGAAGGGGGGCTCGTTCGTGATTGAGCTGCCACCGTAGCTGCAACTGCTTGTCTGATGATGTTAGAGGAGTGGAAGTTTTGTAGGTATCCCAATTGGGATGAAATGATGATATTAGGAATGGGGGTCTGCAATCGATTGGCTAAAATCTTAGTTTGGATTTTGTAGTCTTAGTTGAGTAGAAAAATGGGTCTGTACGATTGCAAGTCAGATCCTTTCCAGGTTCAGAAATGAGAATGGTGCAATTATGCTATGTTTTGGACATGAATTAGGTTTTATAGTGATGTTTATGTGGGAAGAATATGAGGTTTCAGCATTTTATAATATTCTCCAGATAGTTCATCTGGGCTGGGGGATTGATCATTGGGTAAATGAGAGATAACTTGTTCAATTTCCTTGCCAGAAATAGGTTGAAATAATTGGGTCTGCTGTGTAGGGGAAAGTTTTGTTAACGTATTGATATTAGGTTACACATCCTCCGAGCATTATTAGCGGGATCTTTGTAGAGTGTGCTATAGAGGTTGAATTATTGTTAAATCAGCAAAGGGTTAGTAGTATAATCCCTGGTCACAGCTAACTTCAATTTTAGAATTCTATGGGGTCCTTTTGACGATTTGATCAAGAAGGCTAGCGATTTGCCGTGCTTGTTGGCCCAGCAATGATATTGATTCTTAGTTGAGTCATGGGCCCATTGTGTTTGACCTAGCAGAACGTATCTAACAATTGCCGGGACTCCAGGTATTGACTTTTCGTGTCCGCCATTGGGGCCAGGATATGTCGGACATGTGCATCTATCAGGATAATATAGAGTTATACTTGGAGGTTTGTGTACGTTTTTTATGTGCTACATATGATGTGGCCTCTCAGGACTACCTTCAAGGTTCTCCAGAAAGGACTGGCAGCTTCCATATGCAAGAGATTATTGTAGATGTAATTTGCTCAGGTGGTCATAAGAAACTAACGAAAATCAGTTCAAGAGATGAGATGGGAAGCGACAGTTTCTGCTGGTGACTCGAGTAACATTAAGATCTATGGTAATAGTGATTGGTCGAATGGTCAGAGATTATAATGTTATGTAAATTTGCCACTGTAACATCAGGAAAGAGAGTGGAGGAGATCAAGAAATTGTCAATCCTTGAGTAAGAATCATGGACATTAGAATAAAAGGTGTAATCCACGCAGTGGGATTCACCAAATGCAATTGGTCACAGAGCTGTTTATGGGTCATTGACAAGGCTATAATCCATGAGGTGGCCACATCATGAGGGGAGGGGGTCAATCAGTCCAAGGATGGGTAAGAACTCTTTTGCGCTTTATGGTGGTATTAAGCCCAGAGACGTTCCAAGATAAAATCTTCAGGGATAGATTTGTGGTGGTTGTGAGTGGGGTAGTGTGGAGTGGTGAAATCATCCTATACCTGTCAGGGTGATCAGAAGGCTGAGATAATTAGCGGTAATAGGCTCAGTCCCAGTCAGCCAGCTGACCCAGACCCAAAAGAAAGAAAGGAAGGTCCATGCAGTCCCCTAGGGAGTCAAGAAATGCAAAAAAACAGATATAAGATATACAGTATATAAGATATAAGATATAAGTAACAATATGTCTTCTAATCACTGGTCCTTTCTATGAAACTTTGCTAAGATGTGGCCGCACTGTTAGTCGCCATCCCCGGAAGTGGAAGATTCAGTTTTTTCAAGATATTTGGAGTGCTGCCTCTATCTCTTGTTTTGCTTTGGAGTAACCTGAGGATAGATCATTTGTATCAAGACACTGCACAACCTTTTTAACTGCAGGCTGCTCTGTTGGGACACTTGTATATGGGCTATCTCTTGCACAATATGAGGACATCTTTGACACTGTATGGAAACATCTCTAGCACTGTATGTTAGCCTCTCAGGAACTGTATGGTATCTCAATATAGGGACACCTCTGATGCCGTCATTCAAAATTTTGTGTGATAAGCACAATGTGACACATATCTTTCTGCTTTTCCCATTGCCATACCACATTACTTTCACTCCATATGTAGGAGGTGTACATATCTTAAATTTTCATTTTATAGATGAAATATGTAGCCATTTACAACATGGTAGCACTAGTTGAACGTTACTTCAAATCTAATTTTATAAGCATATATAAACCTTATTTTAAAAAAAAGTGAAAAAAAAAATATACACTACCAGTCAAATGTTTGGACACAACTTTTCATTTCATGTTTTTTCTTTTTTTTTCTTTTTTCTCCATTCTAGTTTCATATTTAAGGCATGAAAACGATGAAGGAACACTTACTGTAAAGAATTAAGTAGTAAACATAAAAAGTGTAAAACAGACCAGAATATGTTTTATATTTTAGAAAGGCTTCCCAACAGTCTCAAACGAATTCCCAGACATGCTGGCCATGCTTTTTCTTTACTTTGCTTTCGAACTCATCCCAAACAATCTGACTTGGGATTATGGAGGTCATGTCATCTGACGCAGCACTTCATCACTCTCCTTCTTGGTAAAACAGCCCTTACATTGCCTATAGAGGTGTGTTTGAGGTCATTGTCCTGTTGAATAACAAATGATGCTCCCACTAAGCGCAAAGCATATGGGATGTTGATATTGTTGCAGAATGCTGTATTAGCGATTAGAGATAAATTAATTTCTAAAAGATTCGATTTGGCCGGTTCGCCAAATTTTTCAAAAAAATTTGGTTCGATCCGAATTTATTCAAGGCAAATCGCATTAAAAAACAACTATTTCCTGGCTGCAGAGAGCCTTTATACTGGTGTAGAACACTGTGCCTTGCAGTAACATGCAAAGGGAGTTTGCTGTGGTAGTGAAACAATACTGTGAGTCAGTATGACATGCAGATGACAGGTGCCCCTCTTAGAATCACTGTACACTTCACTTATTTGGGCAGTTACAGGGCCGAAACTGACCAAATAACTCAAGTGTGAACTCAGCCTTACAGGTCAATGTTAGCGTCAAGAAGAAGCGCACTCCTTTTACACCGCCGGCAGCTGATTCCACATAGATGTAGAGCAACGGAGCAGGGCGCAGACAGTTGTGGAGTGTAACTTGACTTAGGCCCCTTTCACACGGACGTTGCGGATTGGGGCCAGATGCGTTCAGGGAAAATTGTGCAATTTTGACACTAAAACAAGTCAGCTTTCACTGCGATTGCGTTCCATGTTTGCATTTTTTCCGTGCGGGTGCAAAACATTGTAATGCGTTTTGCACGCGCGTGAGAAAAATCGGCATGCTTGGTACCCAGACCCGAACCCGGACTTCTTCACAGAAGTTCAGGTTTGGGTTCGGTGTTGTGTAGATTTTATTATTTGCCCTTATAACATGGTTATAAGGGAAAATAATAGCATTCTTAATACAGAATGCATAGTACAATAGGGCTGGAGCGGTTAAAAAAAATAAAAAATAATTTAACTCACCTTAATCCACTTGATCGCGCAGCCCGGCTTCTCTTCTGTCTTCTTCTTTGAGGAATAGGACCTTTGATGACGTCACTGCGCTCATCACATGGTCCATCACATGATCTTTTACCATGGTGATGGATCATGTGACGGACCATGTGATGAGCGCAGTGACATCATCAAAGGTCCTTTTCCTGTGCACAGCAAAGAAGAAGACAGAAGAGAAGCCGGGCTGCGCAATCAAGTGGATTAAGGTGAGTTATATTATTTTTTATTTATTTTTTAACCCCTCCAGCCCTATTGTACTATGCATTCTGTATTAAGAATGCTATTATTTTCCCTTATAACCATGTTATAAGGGAAAATAATAATGATCGGCTCCCCATCCCGATTGTCTCCTAGCAACCGTGCGTGAAAATCGCACCGCATCCGCACTTGCTTGCGGATGCTTGCGATTTTCATGCAGCCCCATTCACTTCTATGGGGCCTGCATTGCGTGGAAAATGCAGAATATGGAACATGCTGCGATTTTCATGCAACGCGCAAGTGATGCGTGAAAATCACCGCTCGTCTGCACAGCTCCATTTGAGTGAATGGGTCCGGATTCAGTGCGGGTGCAATGCGTTCACGTCACGCATTGCACCAGCGCGGAAAACTCGCTCATGTGAAAGAGGCCTTAGGGGGAAGTATGTAGGCAGGAAAGGGTTAAGTGGATTTTCAGGATAGGTGTATGTAGGGTTAAGAAAGAGAGCGGGGGTTATAATTTACGAGCTGTTTATAACCCAAGGTGGGGGTGGGATCTTCAGCAGTGTCCGGGGATATTCGGTGAGTGAGGGTGTAGTGTGTAGCGCTGCTTTGGTTAGGTAATGGCGTCCCTAGATGAGTTGTTGGTAGCGGTCAGGGCCACAGCAGAACAGCATGGTTCTGCGTGGCTACAAAGGAGCTTGCAGGCAGCTATGGAGGCTGCTTTTGTGGGGAGGGTTAGGGCCCGGCGGTCAGTACCGCCGGCGCGCTTGAATCCAGAAGCGACCCCCCGGGTGCGGCGGAGTTTGCGGAGCCCCCTTAGAAACCCTCCGCTGCGACCGGCTGGGGCTGATCGGGCTACGACCAGCCGGCGTAGTGGCAGGAATCCAGCACCGCGGCAGGCGCCTGCGGGAGAGGGTCGGGTTAGTTTTCGCCGCTCGTCCCTGGCTCGGCGGGGAAGGGGGTGTACGGTGGTGCGGGTAGTGCATCCCATGTGGTCCCTGGCGCGGAGGTACCCCGCTTACCTGGATGTGCGGTGGGCGGTGGATCGGTGGAGAGGATGTCGGGGGATGCGGCCTCACTGTCCTGTGGTGAGGGCCCTTCTGTGGAGGTGGCAGTGGCGGAGCGTGAGGCGTTGCGGCCTGTTCCAGTGGGCCGGCAGTGGTCGTCTTCTGTGCAGCAAGTGGAGAGTTCTGTGGGATCAGCAACACCGGTGGAGAGTCTGGGTACTGCAGGCCAGAGGTTCAGAGGAAGAGCATAGGCTGGGGTTCTCAGCAAGAGGAGAGTTCTGTGAGAACAGCGACACCGGTGGAGAGTCTGGGTACTGCAGGCCAGAGGTTCAGAGGAAGAGCGCTGGCTGGGGGTTCCAGTGTGGTCCTGCCCCCAGTGCAGCAGTCAGGTGATTTGACCGAAATGGGGCGCTATGCGGCTATCGGTTTCAGTGCCGGTGTGCCACGGGACGGCGGCAATAATGAGGAGGCAAGCGAGGTTGCGGGACGGCGGCTACCTTCTGGTGGGCCTAGGGGCGACATGCCATCAGGTCTGCGACCCTGCCACGCGGACGGTGGCAGGGGTTTCCAGTCGGCTTCAATTTTGGAGGAAGGAGAACTCAGCCTGGAAGATTGCGAAGCGGACGACAGGTCAGAGGTCGTTGGTGTCGGTCCATTGTCTTCTACACGTCCGGTTGGTGCGATGCCGGGAGGAGTGACAGAGCGGTCTGCGGCGACTGGGAGGATATCCCAGGGTCAGTCAGGTGAGAGATCTTCGTGTCAGGCCCTGGGATCTAGGGGGTTGGGGGTGCGGGGGGTTGGTTAGGGCAGGCTGGGCCTGAGGGTTTGGCGCAGGAATTGCTGTCGGGATATGTTGTCTCTTATCGCGCGTTTGGGTAATGGGGCGGCTGCTTCCCCAACGGCGGTGTGGGCATCCGGGCCCGAGGTTGGGTTGGGCGAACAATCTAGTGGGGTTAGGGCAGGAGAGGCATCTGTTGCGGCGGTTGGTGCCCCGGTGGGGGAAGTGGTGGTGAGCGGGGGAAGTAAAGGAAAAGCTGGTGAGGAAGTTAGGTTGGCGGATGCGGCAAAATCGGAGGTATACGTGTGCTTTGAGGGGCCATTGGGAGCGCACTTGAAGCCTGAGGTCAGGTAAAAGATTTGGAAGGACGAGTATGTGGAAATATTTTCTTCCTTTGGAGAAGTTTCAGTTGGATAGGGTGAGGTTGGATGAGAGCAAACGGGAGGAGGAGGAGAAGCGGCGGTATAGGCTTATACCGCGCACTTTTCTGAATTGGCTGCAGGCTTTCGGCATATTGGCTAGTGTGGTTGGCGAGAAGGCGCCCGAACACTGTTCGGCGCTTTTTTGCTATATGGATGCGGTTGGGGAGGCATATCTGACTTATGGGGGGTTGGCTTGGCTCAGGTACGACGAGCAGTTTCGTCAGCGGAAGGCGGTCCGGCCTAGTATTAGGTGGGACCATAAAGACATCAGCCTATGGATGCGGCTGATGTCTGCTCCAAAAGGCGGTGTCCAGTCCTTTCGGGGGGCGGCCGGGGGTTCCTCGGCTGCCAACTTCAGTAGTGGGAATAAAAAGGGATGCTGTTGGCAATTTAAAGAGGGGTTCTGTAAGTACCTGGCCGATTGCAGGTTTAAGCATGAATGCTCCGGTTGCGGCGGGGCTCACAGCTTGTCAAGGTGTTTTAAGCGCGGAAAAGGCAAGGGATTCAAGGTTATGCAGAAGAGGGGTTACTCCGGTGAAGGTGGTCGAGATGGAGCCTTTCCTAAGGATTTATCCAAATAGGGAGGCGGCGGAGTTGTTGTTATCGGGTTTCAGGGACGGTGTGTTTCGGAGGGAGTTGTGGTTGCCGATCGCAACTTGTCCTCCGCGTTGGCTCACCCGGTGGTCGTTGCTGACAAGATTGCCAAGGAAGTGGTAGCGGGGAGGATAGTGGGCCCATTTGCAAAGTGTCCGTTGTGGGGTTCTTGGGTTTCACCAATGGGATTGGTACCAAAAAAGGAGCCAAACAAGTTTTGGCTTATTCACAATTTGTTATTTCCTGTGGGGAGTTCCGTCAACAATGGTATTGATGACGAGTTATGTTCAGTGTCGTACACGTCGTTTGACGAGGCTGTGCGGTGGGTGCGACGTTTTGGGTATGGGGCGTTGTTGGCGAAAACGGACATTGAGGCCGCTTTTCGTTTGTTGCCCATTCATCCAGATAGTTTTCACTTACTCGGTTTTAGATGGGAGGGGCAATTTTATGTTGATTGCTGCTTACCTATGGGTTGTACTATTTCTTGTTCTTTGTTCGAAATGTTTAGTTCATTTTTAGAATGGGTGGTAAATCAAGAAGCGTGTTGAACTCGGTGTTATACTATCTGGACGATTTTTTGTTTCTTGGTCCTGCTGGTTCGTGGGTTTGTTCGGTGTTGTTGCGCACCATGGAGCAGGTGGCAGCCAGGTTCGGGGGGCCGTTAGCGGTGGAAAAAAACAGAGGGACCGGCTACATCGGTCAAGTTTTTTTGGCATAGTAATTGATAGCGTGGCAATGGAATGCAGGTTGCCAGAAGATAAGGTGATAGATTTGCGAGGTGAGGCGTTTCTGCGTAGGGCGAAGAAAGTGCAGTTACGTCGCGTACAGTCGGTTTTGGGTAAATTGAATTTTGCTTGCAGAATTTTGACCATGGGTCGGGTGTCAGGTGCGGGAGGATTTAGGCGTTTGGGAGCGTTTTTTGGGGGATTATAACGGCCGTTCGATTTGGATGGAGGCGCCCGTTTCTAGTGCAGATTTGGAATTGTTTACGGATGCGTTGAGTTCTTGCGGGTATGGCGCGTATTGTCAAGGGCATTGATGTGCGGAGCCTTGGCCGGAGGAGTGGAGAGGGGCCGGCTTGCTTGGTAATCTAGCGCTGTTGGAGACGTTCCCGATTGTCTTGGCGACTGAACTGTGGGGGGAATTGTTACGGAATAAGCGGGTGCGTTTTTGTTGTGATAATTTGGGTGTGGTGCAAGCGGTTAATAGTCAGTCAGCTACTTCATCTCTTGTTGTGCATTTGCTTTGGCACCTGGTCCTCAAAGGGTTACATTTGAATGCTTGTTTTGTGGCGGTGCATGTTCCTGGTGTTGATAATTCTATCGCTGATTCCCTTTCTCGTTTTCAGTGGGACCGTTTTCGCAGTTTGGTGCCCAGCGCGGATGCTACGGGTCTGCCCTGTCCTCAGTGGCTCTGGAGCGTGGCCTTGGGGTCTCGTCAGATCTGATTCGGCAGTCCGTGAGTAGGAGTACATGGTCAGCTTATTCTTCAGTGTGGTCTCATTGGGAGCGGCTGGTGGATCAGGTGGGGGGTTGTGAGGTAGTGGAGGATTTTCATGTGTTGGTTTATTTTGTGGGGCTGTCTTATAGTTCAGGATTGTCTTTCTCTGTGGCTTCTAAAAGGGTGGTGGCTGTGGCTTTTTTGTTGCGTTTGCGTGGTTTAGCTGATGTGTCCCAGAGTTTTTTGGTGCGCCAGGCTCTGAAGGGCTATAGGCGCAGTGCGGTTAGGAAGGACGCTCGTCGTCCGGTTTCTTTTTCGGTGTTACAACAGTTGTGGGAGCAGGTTGGTGTGGTGTGAAATTCTGAGTATGAGGTGTGTTTGTTTAGGGCCGCGTTTTCTTTGGCTTTCTTCGGGGCCTTTAGGGTCTCGGAGCTGGTGGCGAGTAGTAGGGCGCGTGGCGGTGGATTGTTGATGGATGACAATCGTTTGGGTGAGGAAGGTTTGCGATGAGTGTTGGGTAAGTCGAAAACTGATCAAGTCGGTAGGGGGTTTGTATTTTGTTGCGCCCATTAGCTGGGTCTGTGCTGTGCCCTGTTCGGTGTGTGGAAGAGTTTTTGTTATTTCGGCTGGGTGTGGCAGGTTCTTTTTTGGTGCACCAAGATGGTTAGTGATGTCTCGTTTCCAGTTTGTAGCGATCTTCAGGCGGTGTCTGGCGCTTGCAGGTCATCCGGCCATGGAGTTTGCGTCGCATTCTTTCAGGATCGGGGCGGCAACTGAAGCGGCAAGGTGGGGTCTCAGTGATGTAGTTATCAAGTGGATTGGACGGTGGGAATCGGATTGCTTTCGGGGATATATTCGCCCTCATATGTTGTAGTGGGGAAGGAGGTTTGTTGGAGTTTGCATGTTCGGGTCAAGTCTCATTGTGTTTGTTTTTTAAAGTCATCTTCATGTTTGGTGTGGATTCTGGGTCATTCACTGTCGAGCGCTGAGAGCCGACATGCGGAGGAATGGAAGGCAATTGGGTTTTCGGCCGGAGGAGTTGCAAGTGCGGTGGATTGGCGTGAGAGGGATGTTGTGGGGTCGGGTGTTGCCGGAGTTTCATGCTTTTGCAGGGTTTGATAGGCCCCCATACATTTTAGTTTTGCACGTTGGGGGGAACGATTTAGGTGTTCGTCGCTCTAGGGATGTGATACGTGACATCAAACTGGATTTGTTGCGGTTGCTGGGTGAATTTCCTGATTTGTTGGTCGTTTGGTCTGAAGTGGTTGCTAGAAGGTCGTGGCGGTTTGCGAGGTCAGTAGATCGAATTAATAAGGCGCGGGCGAAGCTTAATAAGGAGGTTGGTCGTTTTGTCCGTCGTCAGGGCGGATTTGTGGTCCGACACAAGGAATTCGAGGCTGCGTCCTCTCAATTCTTAAAGGCTGATGGTGTGCATCTTAAAGATGTGGGTATAGATTTGTGGGCCTCGGGGTTACAGGATGGTCTTGAGACAGCTTTGAGAGTGTGGCGGGACATCCCCAGGTGAGGTGTCTCCTGTGTTCATTTGTGGCAGGTTAATGGAGGGTCCTGGAAGGCAATACAATGTTTAAGAGGTGCATGACACGTTGGAGCGTGCATCTCATGAGGTTCGTTAAGCTGATGGCTGGGACTTCTGTTTGGGCTAAAATGCCCACAGGAGTGGATGGAGATATAATTTTGGAGGATTTGGTACCTTTGGGTCGGTGACTGCGGCCAAGGGTAAGGTGGAGAGTCAAGTGGAGATGGGAGTGAAGAACGCAGCTTGCTTGTGTTGCCTTCTAGGATCCTTTCGCAATGTGTTGGAAGTTATTGCATTTTATTTATGTGTTTATGTGTTCATTATTGTGATTGTTAAAAGAAAGTTGATGAAGAATTTGTTATTTAATAAACGGGCTGCTATGGCCTTTTATACCGAGAAGTTTGTGTCAGAGTGTTATTTGGGAGTGAGAGTATTTGGTGGTAGGTCTGGCAGCTGACGGAATGTGATCTTCCATCCTAATAAGTCAGTCTACAGAACCTGTTCTATTAAACGCTTATACAAGTAGAGTCCCCCGACAGAGTGGAGAGGGTGTCAGCAGTAAGTTTGTGTTGACGTCACTGATTATTTTGCCCAAAAAACGGATCCTGTCTGTGGAGCATCAGCCTTCATTTGGTCAGCATTTGGTCAGTAATTCATCAGTATTGCTAAAGCAAAAAAAAAACAGGAGTGGATCCAAAACAGAGATGACACGTGAACTGAATATTTGCATGTCTTCTGTGTTTTGTACCCACTCCTGCTTTTATCTACCAAATCATAAGCCAATACTGATGCAAAATAGGGACTATGTCATGCAGGCCTTACAGCTATTACATAGACAGGATCCGTTGTGCATCTCATTTTTTCTTCCTTCTGAAAGATCAGAATTAGGGTCAAATAAATGATGATGTCAGCCAAGCCGAAAGGCAAAATAGTGGCCCAGTCATGAAGTAGGGAGGGTGGGAACAGCATGAGAAGTCTACAGAGTGGCCCTATGACATAGTGGTGAGGTTGAAGCAGCATGAGGAGACCACAGAGCGGCCCAATGACAGTGTGGAGGTCGCAGCAGCATCAGGAGACCTGAGTGGTGAGTTGGCAGCAGCATCAGGAGGCCACAGAGTGACCCGTTGACAGAGTGGGTAGGTGGGTGGCAATACCAGTACTAGCTGAAGATGGTAAGTGAAAGAAGGAGCACTTGGCATCAGATGTGTGGCATCAGGTGGATGGCAGCATCAGAAGAGTAGCTGAGGCAGGTAGCCAGAAGAAACCGATCTCTTTTGTCAAAGTGTTGGTGTGGCACCATGGATGATCTAGTCTGATGCATCAGGCATTGGTGGGTGGAAATCCTGGCTGATCTACACCTGATTCATCTTGACAAAGGTCAGTCTCTCCACATATTGGGTGGACAGGTGAGTTCTTCTTGGGGTAACTATGGCCCCCTCTGCACTAAACACCCGCTCTGATGCCACACTACTTGACAGGCAGAACAGCTTTTCCAGGGCAAACTCTGCTAGTTGCGGCCACAAATTAAGTTTGGCTGCCCAGTAGTCCAACGGATCTTCATTGTGGGGTGGCAGGGTGCTGTCCAAGTATGCCACCACCTGCTGGTTCAGGTCCTGCTCCAGGTCCAGCTGCTGCTGCTTCTGGTGAGTAGTTTCTTTACTAGGCGGGTGAAGAAAGCTGCTCATCAGCGACTTTAGACTTAAGTTGTTGCTGATGGAGCTGGAACTGCTCCTACCCCCCCCCCCCAATCTTCCAGAGCAGCCATGACAAAGGAACGTGAAGGCAGAGGCCCCCCCCCTGTCAGACCTGCGAGAGGATGAACGATGGCGCAGATAGGCAGCGGCTAACTGACTACATAGGATGTCTCTATAGTAGTTCAATTTGTCCTCCCTCTCAGCGAGTGTAAAAAAAGGCCCCCATTTTGGACCGGTAGTGAGGGTCCAAACAAGGTGGAGAGCCAGAAGTCCTCCCTCTGCCGAATGCTGACAAGCTAGTGAGCATGCATTGCGCTATTTGTGCAAGTGACTTGTAGGGACTCCCTGCCTCCATCTCCATTGCATATTGTCACAGTGTGTCTGGGTCCTTGGCCTCGTCTTCCTCATTGCCCTTTGGATCCTCTGGCTGCTCCTGCTCCTCCTCTCCTGTCACCTGTGTATATAAACCACCCATTTCGCTACACATTGCTTGTGCTCCAATGTCCTCCTCCTCCAGTTCAGCACCCACAGGGCTCATGTGGCCGTGAGATCTAGGCGCCACGTCTCCAATCCCCTGACCAGCCAGATTTATCAGCATCTGTTCCAGGACATGAAGCAGTGGAATGACGTTGTTCATCCCGTAGTCCTGACGACTGACAAATAATGCGGCCTCCTCAAAGGGCCTGAGTAATAGGCAGGTGTCCCGTGTGAGCTGCCACTGGCTGACATCGAAGTTACACAGGGGTATACTCCTGTCCGCTTGTATCATCAAGAAATCGTTTATGGCATTTCTCTGTTCGTATAGTTGGTCCAACATATGGAGGGTGGAATTCCAACGGGTGGAAACGTCGCATATCAGCCTATGTTGGGGGATGCCAATCTGCCGCTGCAGTTCGAGGAGAGTGTGCTTTGCAGTGTACGAGTGGATGAAGTGCATGCAAAGTTTCCTGGCCATTTTTAGGATGTCTTTCAGATGGCTGGAAGACTTCAGGAACCGCTTGACAATCAGATTCAACATGTGTGCCATGCAGGGAGCAGGGCTCAGCCCTTCTTGACGCAGCGCCGACACCATGTTCTTCCCGTTGTGGGTCACCATGGTTCCGATTTTGAGTTGTCACGGAGAAAGCCAGGATTGGATTTCTTGATAAAGGACATGGAACAGTTCCTCCCCTGTGTGACTCCATTCGCCCAGGCAAGCGAGGTGCAGAACAGCGTGACAACGCTGTGCCCTGCCCATGTGGTATGCTGGAGGGGCACTGTGAATTGTCCCTGCAGTAGAGGCTGAGGACATGGTGGAGGATGAGGAGGCAGAGGCGGACATTGTCGCAGGACCAACCAGCTTGAGAACGTGGAGGCGGAACCGGCGTCACCTGGCCAAGTTGCTTTTATTTATGGAATTATATACATAACAAACAAGTGTGAAACAACTGAAAATATGTAATATTCTAGGTTCTTCAAAGTAGCCACCTTTTGCTTTGATTACTGCTTTGCGCACTCTTGGAATTCTCTTGATGAGCTTAAAGAGGTAGTCCCCTGAAATGGTTTTCACTTCACAGGTGTGCCCTGTCAGGTTTAATAAGTGGGATTTCTTGCCTTATTAATGGGGTTGGGAGCATCAGTTGCGTTGAGGAGAAGTCAGGTGGATACACAGCTGATAGTCCTACTGAATAGACTGTTAGAATTTGTATTATGGCAAGAAAAAAGCAGCTAAGTAAAGAAAAACGAGTGGCCATCATTACTTTAAGAAATGAAGGTCAGTCAGTCAGTTGAAAAATTGGGAAAACTTTGAAAGTAAGAGCTATTTGACCATGAAGGAGAGTGATAGGGTGCTGCGCCAGATGACCTGGCCTCCAAAGTCACCGGACCTGAACCCAATCGAGATGGTTTGGGGTGAGCTGGACCGCAGAGTGAAGGCAAAAGGGCCAACAAGTGCTAAGCATCTCTGGGAACTCCTTCAAGACTGTTGGAAGACCATTTCAGGGGACTACCTCTTGAAGCTCATCAAGAGAATGCCAAGAGTGTGCAAAGCAGTAATCAAAGCAAAAGGTGGCTACTTTGAAGAACCTAGAATATGACATATTTTCAGTTGTTTTACACTTGTTTGTTATGTATATAATTCCACATGTGTTAATTCATAGTTTTGATGCCTTCATAGTCATGAAAATAAAGAAAACTCTTTGAATGAGAAGGTGTGTCCAAACTTTTGGTCTGTACTGTACATGTGCAGGGCTGGTACTGCCTTTTTGGCAAACAAATGACGGCTTGGGACTCTCCACCTCGGCTCGGCACAAGCCATCAGTTCTCTGAAAGGTGCAGAGTCCACAACTTGGAAAGGGAGGAACTGCAGCACCAGCAACTTGGCCAGGAGCACATTCAGCTTCTGCCCTGTTGGATGAGTGCATGTATACTGTTGTCTCTTGGCAATCGCTTTGGTGATCAATTGCTGACTGAATTACTGACGAGGAGTAGGAGGAGGAGCAGGAGCATCCGGACCAGCAGATGATGGGAAGGACAGACAGCTCCCTTCGGCTGAGGTGGTGGAGCCTAAATTAGGGTGCTTGCCACTGGGTGATGCAGCGGTTTCTGCGGCAGGCTGCATCACCACATCGGAGCCACGGTTCTCCCAGGCCAATTTATGATGACGCTGCATATGTTGACGCAGGGCCGTGGTGCCAACATTGGCACCCTGTCCCCGCTTCACCTTCTGGCCACAGATTCTACAAATAGCCATGTTCACCTCCTCCGGCGGCTTAACAAAAAACTGCCACACTGCCAAGTAGGTGATTTTACTCCCAACACTCCACACTGACTGATTGCTACAGCCGCTGAGTCTGTGAACCCCTTCACCACTACTTTCCGGGCAGGTAGGCTCCTGCGAAGCGGGTGGTCTACCCCGGGCATGTTTGGCTCCCGACCTCCCACTGCTGCCACCCTGCTGCCACCCTGGCCACGCTAGCGACTTGCTGGCTTCGCCGCTGCCTCACGGGCAAGCTGCCACCCTCTTCTCTCGATGATCATGAAGCCCATAATTCACCCAGCTCCCAAGTGCGATCAGCTACATCATCATCATCAAGTACTGTCTGCACGTCACTGATGTCCGCTGGTGCACAACGACCGGGTAGGGAAATTTCACAGCAGAGTTAGCTGGACACCAGCCGACACTGCGCATGCGCCGGGAGCTTCACCAACGGTTAGGGTAGGGGAAAATTACGGGCCAGTGCTTTTTCCCTACCCTAAAATAAAGGAAAGGAGAGAAAAGAGACAGGAGGCCGCGCCTCGTGTGTGTGGCTGTATTTACGGTCTTAGTTCACTGTATACAAGAAGCGCTTACCGTATGTTGTTGTGTATAGCCACAACAACTGTAGAAGGCTTGTGCTGGTATTCTCCCGTCCAGCATGCGGGGTCCTGTACTGCTGCCAAAGGTTCCTTTTTCTCTGCACCAGAGGTGACAGAAGAAATAAGTAAGAAGATAGAAGGTAGTGGTTTTGAACCCTTTTTTTGCGGCGCTGGAAACAGGAGGCGGATTTTCATAAAATACTTTTTTATAAAATAAAATAAAGTAAAGTAAAGTAAAATAAAATAGCTTGTTTATTTTTTGACAAAAAATAAACAAGCTATTTTATTTTACTTTACTTTACTTTATTTTATTTTCTAAAAAAGTATTCTATGAAAATCCGCCTCCTGTTTCCAGCTCCGCAAAGAAAGGGTTCAAAACCACTACCTTCTATTTTCCCTACCCTAACAGCTGGTGAGGCTCCCATCGCTTGCGCAGTGTCGGCCGGTGTCCAGCTGAGAACATCCATCCGATCACCGCACCTGCGCACTGGCCCGTAATTTTTCCGTACCCTAACTTTTTTTTGTGCCACTAATACACACCAAAAAGGGCTTTACAACATATAACTGCACCGCTGAACGGCAAATAGGTCCTTACGTTATTCAACTTATACACTCCACAAAAGGCTTTAGAACATATAACTGCACCGCTGAACGGCAAATAATATATATTTTTCTGCCAAAAAGACATGCCAAAAAGGGCATTAGAACATATAACTGCACCACTGAAAGGCAAATAATATATATTTTTCTGCCAAAAAGACATGCCAAAAAGGGCATTAGAACACATAACTGCACTGCTGAATGGCAAATAATCTATATTTTTTTGCCATTAATACACGCCAAAAAGGGCTGTAATTTTCTCACTTCACCACACAACGGCTAATAAGCCCTTTTTTCCCACTAATATAAGCAAAAATAATACTATGAAAATAAATATAACTGCACCGCACAAGGGCAAATAAGAAATATTTCCTTGACATAGAAATATTTCCTTGTAATAAACCCTGTTAATGGCTGTATCAAACAGCACTTGCACCCCAATAACAAGAACAGTTAGCTGGAATTACAGGGCTGTATAATGGCAATTTGGATACACAGTTAATGCAGCAAGGTGTAATAGGATTGTTCCTATTACCCAGGCTGTAAACTCCCCTACTGAACCCTGTTCTGCTTCAATACTGTGTAATGATTCCTCCCTATCCTTTCCCTGAACTTCTATACAGCAAAATAAAAGTTTTAAAGTCTTCTCTACCACTGTCCCTAGTGCCTGCTGACGTCTCTCTCTGCATTAAGTACACTGGTAAATGGCTGAATCAAAGATGGCTGAGGCTATTTATAGGGCTGTGACATCTTAGGGCTTGCTGGCTGCTGATTGGCTGCATCCTTGCTCCATGTCCTAACACGTGCAGCCATTTTTGGAAAAAATATGATTCGTTACAAATCAAATTTTTCCTGAAATTCGGATCGAATTCCACTTCGTCAACTTCGATTCGCTAATCTCTAATAGCCATGCTGGTTAGCCTGTCTTGAATTTTGAATACATTTCCTCAATATTGGCATCTTTGCAGCAATTCAACCATAAAGGCCTGATTCTCGCAATGTCCTATGCACAGTTGATGTTACTTGTGTCTGTAAAGCCTTTATGGTGGATCTAATTTGAGTTGCAGTTAATTTGTGGTTTCTGAGGCTGTTAACTCTAATGAACCTATCCTCTGCAGCAGAGGTTACTCTTGTTCTTTCTTTCCTGTGGTGTTCCTTATGAGAGACAGTTTCATCATAGCATTTAAGGGTTATCATGATTGCACTTAGGATACCTTCAAAGTTCAGGAAATTTTCTAACCTGACTGACTTTCATGTCTTAAAGTAATGATCGACTGTTGTTTTTCTTGACTTAGTTGAGTGGTTCTTGCCCTAATGTGGATTAAAACAGTAATAGAATAGGGATGAACACTGTATGAGTAGTGCTCTGAAGCTAGGGTACTTTGGAGTATGGACGTTTGTAGACATTTGCCCCTATAGCTACTATGGAAAGCCAAAAGCTTACTTCTTTAGTGAACTTGGAAGGATTATGATTTATGTTGTGTGCCTTTATACTGTTTATTGTAATATATCCTGTTCATTTGCACTGTTATTGCACTGTATCTACACTGCAATGTGGAAAGGGTTAATGCACGGCAGCTAATACGGAGAGACTTTGGGACTACCTACACACTGAGAAGTTAGTCTGAAGACTTGTTTATGTCTGGAAAAACTGCTTAGTCATTATCATAGACTTGTATTGAAATTCTCTTTAAAAGCCTATGACAGACTGGAATTGCAACACTGTTTCTTTTTAGGCTGGATTTTCCACTCCACCCCTCCTACTAGAAGGTTGTAGTCCAGTTAGAAACTGTATATAAGGAGAGTAGTTAGAGTACCTAGTTGCATGCATATAGGGACCCGTGTTTAGTAGAAGAGACTCTATCAGACTGTATGAGTGAGCAGAAGAAGATGCTGATATGGGGATACTGAGCCACAGACCCTGGGTCACCAGCTCTTTGACAAGGAAGCCAGCTGGATGATTTAGCCACATATCCTAGTCCAGGGATGGGCAAACTGCGGCTCTCCAGCTATTGTAAAACTTCAACTCCCAGTATGCCGAGTCTGCCTACAGCTATCAGCCTACAGCAGGGCATGATGGGATTTGTAGTTTTACAACAGCTGGAGAGCCGCAGTTTGCCCATCCCTGCCCTGGTCCATCAAGCTTCTGGGCATGGTACCAGCCTTTTAACCCCTTCTACCCCGGGCCAGTTTTTGCCCTCCTGCCCAGGCCATGTTTTGCAAATCTGACATGTGTAAATTTATGTGGTAATAACTTTGGAATACTTTTAATTATCCATGCCATTCTGAGATTGTTTTCTCGTGACACATTGTACTTCATGATAGTCATAAATTTGAGTCAATATATTTCACCTTTATTTATTTTTTTAAATCCAAAATGTTCCCAAAATTCAGAAAAATTTGAAATTTTTAAAATTTCTATTTCTCTGCTATTAAAATAGAAAGTGATTCCTAATAAAATATTTATTACTTAACATTCCCCATATGTCGGTTTTATGTTGGCATTATTTTGTAAATGTCATTTTATTTTTTAGGACATTAGAAGGATTAGAATTTTAGAAGCAATTCTTAAAATTTTTAAGCAAATTTCCAAAACCCACTTTTTAAGAACCAGTTCAGGTCTGAAGTCACTTTGTGGGGCTTACATAGTGGAAACCCCCATAAATGACCCCATTGTAGAAACTAGACCCCTCATGTTACTCAAAACAGATTTTACAAACTTTGTTAACCCTTTAAGTGTTCCACAAGAATTAAAGGAAAATGGAGATGAAATTTCTAAATTTCACTTTTTTGACAGATTTTCCATTTTAATAAAAAAAAAATCTTTAACACATCGAGGGTTAACAGCAAAACAAAACTCAATATTTATTACCCTGATTCTGCGGTTTACAGAAACACCCAACATGTGGTTGTAAATTGATGTAAGGGCACACAGCAGGGCGCAGAAGAAAAGGAGCGCCATATGGTTTTTGGAAGGCAGATTTTGCTGGACTGGTTTTTAGATGACATGTCCCATTTAAAGCCCCCTGATGCACCCTGTAACGGATCTCCTGGCACCCCGACTGGGTACCTCCGATGATGGATGCTCCTGGTGCTTCCCAAGGACTTTAAGCACTCCACTCGACACCGTAACCACCACAGGAACCAGGAACAGGAACAGCTCTTACAAGGGCTAGTAGTTATAGCCAGGGGAGTATAGCAAATCTTCAGCGTATAGCAATCCCCAGTGTCGATCAGTTACCCAAACACCAGCCTCAACATGATGAAGAGTAAAACAGGAACTCTTTATTGAACACACAAGCATTGAATTATATACACATTTTCCAACAAGGGTACCACCCCCGTGGACCTGGTTGGGAACTGAGGACATAACATAGCAGCCAATCCTTTACAGTTTTACTGTAATGGGGCGCCGAAAGTTTTTTACTATGGATCCCTTACAGAGCCTGACTGATCACGTGCAGAATCTGGCCCATATAGTTCAGGAATTGGGGGAGAGATTACAGGCACAAGAGATTGCTTGTGATCTTCCTGTGCCTCCCGCCGCTGCCCAAGCGGCACCTGCCTGTATGGAACCCCACATTAAGCTTCCTGACCGATTTTCAGGAGACCGTAGAAGCTTTTTGGGTTTTAAGGAAAGCTGTAAGCTTTATTTTTGCTTACGTCCCTATTCCTCTGGATCTGAGCAACAGAGGGTGGGGATCATTATTTCCTTATTACAGGGGGATCCCCAGGACTGGGCATTCTCCTTGCCTTCTGATTCGCAATGCCTCAGATCCGTTGACGCATTTTTTCAGGCGCTAGGTGTGTTATATGACGAACCTGACCGTGCCATGGTAGCAGAGACCCAGCTGAAATCCCTCAGACAAGGTGACCGTCCGGTTGAGGAGTACTGTACCTTATTCCGTAGATGGTGCGTTCCCTCCGGGTGGAACGAACTGGCCCTCAAGAGTCAATTTAAGTCCGGTTTGTCTGACACCCTCAAGGATATGCTAGTGTGTTATCCACCCCCCGAAACCTTAGAACAAACCATGATGTTAGCCATTAGGTTAGACTGATGGGTTAGGGAATGACAGCGAGAACACCTTCTTGTTCCACAGATGGTTCCCAAGATGGAGATGGGTCCGGTGATAGCAAAATCCGAAGACTTCTCTGATGAACCCATGCAGCTGGGCATAACCAGGAAGGAGCAGCGTCGTCGTCATAGAGTGTGCTTCTACTGTGGCGGTTCCGATCACTGGGTCCTACAGTGCCCTAAGATCCATTCTTCCGGAGGTCCACCCAAACCAAAGGGCTCAACAGACAGGGTACTCCCTGGGGTGGAAAAAAGCTTCTGGTTCCTATTACTATGTCTCTGGGGGGAATCAGAGGTTTCGGTGATGCCTTTATTGATTCCGGGTCAGCATCTAATTTTATTGACCGTA
This sequence comes from Bufo bufo, assembly GCF_905171765.1. Taxonomy (NCBI): domain Eukaryota; kingdom Metazoa; phylum Chordata; class Amphibia; order Anura; family Bufonidae; genus Bufo; species Bufo bufo. Next base: position 159,485,582 of record NC_053395.1, read on the forward strand.
AATTTGCTATCCAAATAGAAATTCCGATTTTAGCCTTTCCTCACCCAGTGAACATTGTAGCCATTGATTCCACTCCCCTGGCGGGTGGTACGGTCAAATTTTGTAGGGGTGTGCCACACTGAAATATGCTCATTTCTAATTCTTGAGAATCTACCCGTAAATGTAGTATTAGGTATGCCCTGGCTCCAATTACATAATCTGGTTATTAATTGGGCTGCTGGTGAGATAGAAAGATGGGGTTTCAGTGTAAGTCCTGTTTATCGGTCGTTTTAGCAGGGGTTCATACTGTATCCCAAACCCTTCCGCCATATATTAGAGATTATGCTGATGTGTTTTCATCATCCGAGCTGAAAGAATTACCACCCCATAGACCGTATGATTGTGCTATTGAATTAGTATCCGGGTCCCGATATCCCAAAGGAAGAATTTATAATCTATCTGGTCCCGAACTAAATTCAATGAGGGAATATATTAAAGAGAGTTTGAACAAGGGGCACATTAGGCTCTCGGTATCTCCAATGGCTGCGGGGTTCTTTTTTGTTAAGAAAAAGGACGGAGGACTCAGACCCTGTATTGATTACCGTGAATTAAATAAGATCACTGTTAAATATCAATATTCCCTCCCTTTAGTTCCCGACCTGTTCAATCAGGTTTTAGGAGCTGCCTGGTTTTCCAAACTCGACTTGAGGGGAGCTTACAATTTAATCCGAATTAAGGAGGGGGATGAATGGAGGACGGCATTTAATACTCCTGTGGGACATTTTGAATGCCTAGTTATGCCTTTCGGGCTTAGTAATGCCCCAGCCGTCTTCCAAAATTTCATGAACGACATTTTCAGGGAATTCATTGGGAAGTTTTTATTCGTCTATCTTGATGATATTCAGATTTTTTTTCTCCCACCTGGGACTCGCATGTGAGACATATAATACTAGTACTAGACATTTTAAGAGTTAACCAATTATCAGTTAAACTTGAGAAATGCATTTTTGGAGTATGGGAGATTCTGTATCTTGGGTATGTCCTCACTCCTTATTCTTTCAAAATGGATGCTGGGAAGGTATGGGCAATCCAGGAGTGGGTGAGGCCTTCATCCCTTAAAGCCTTACAGCGCTTTTTGGGTTTTTCCAATTATTATCGTAAGTTTATTAAAACATTTTCCATTATCGCCGTTAACAGATCTTACCAAGAAAGGGGGCGGATCTAGTCAATTGGTCTGAGGAAGCCATTGAAGCCTTCGAGAATCTTAAAAGAAGTTTTAGTAGTGCCCCAGTCTTAATTCAACCAAATCTGGAGGAACCTTTTATGGTGGAGGTAGATGCCTCTGATGATGGAGTAAGGGCAGTATTGTCCCAAGGACCCTCTAACTTCTCTAACCTCAGACCCTGTGCCTTTTTCTCCAGAAAATGTTCTCCTACAGAAAGGTATTATGATATTGGGAACCGTGAGTTGCTAGCTATTAAGTGGGCATTTGAGGAATGGAGAATTTTTTTTTGGGGGGGGGGCAAAACATAGAACATAGAATTACCGTTCTTACTGATTTATAAGAATTTGTTATTTCTTGAGTCCGCTAAGTGTCTAAACCCTTGTCAAGCCAGATGGGCATTATTCTTTACTCAATTTAATTTTTCCATTACTTACAGGCCAGGAAGTAAGAACATAAAGGCCGATGCCTTGTCAAGAAGTTTTTTTGCCTTTCAGTCTTCTGATACCCCTCCGGAACCCATCCTTCCAGCCAATATCATAATGGCATCATTATCCTCTAATTTGGCCTCTGATATTGAATCAGCTCAACATCTAGCGCCTGCACATACACCTTCAGATAAGTTATTCGTTCCCGCTCATTTTCGGCTCCAGTTGTTGGGTGAGTGTCATGATTCAGTTTTATGTGGTCACCCTGGCATGGAAGGCACTCATGAGTTGGCTTCCAGATCATACTGGTGGCCTACTTTGTTAAGAGACGTCAATACATATGTATCTGCTTGTGAAGTGTGCGCCAGATCCAAAACTCCTAGGACACGTCCTGCCGGAGAGTTACAACCACTACCCATTCCCAGTAAGCCCTGGTCGCATATTTCTATGGATTTTATTACTGACCTGCCGTCTTCTGAGGGTAAGTCAGTGATTTGGGTAGTGGTTGACAGATTTAGTAAGATGGCACATTTCGTTCCTCTGAGTAAACTACCTAGTGCTAAGAGTCTAGCTACTGTTTTTATTGATCACATTGTACGGCTTCACGGGATCCCGGAAAATATTGTTTCTGACAGAGGCGTTCAATTTGTTTCTAAATTCTGGAGAGCTTTCTGTCAGAGAATTGGGATTTCTTTGGCCTTTTCGTCTGCTTTTCACCCCGAGACTAATGGTCAGACGGAACGACTAAATCAGACTTTTGAGCAATTTTTAAGATCCTACATCTCTGAAAAGCAACATGTGTGGGTAAAATATCATTCCCTGGCGGAATTTGCTATAAATAACCGTGTGAATTCTTCTACTGGGGTTTCCCCTTTCTTTTGTAACCTTGGAATCCATCCTCGATTTAACTTTAGCTCGTTGATACCTTCATCTAATTCTGAAGCTGATAGAGTAACTTCTGAACTGTGCACAGTTTGGGCACGGATCCAAGTGAACCTGCAAAAAGCCCAAGAACAACAAAAATGGATGGCTAATAGGAAGCGTTCTAAGGGGGTTAATTTTGAGCTTGGTGACAGGGTCTGGTTGTCTACTCGGAATGTACCGATGAAGGTGTCTTCTAGGAAAATGGCACCACGGTTTGTTGGGCCGTATGTGATTATTGGCGTTATTAATCCTGTATCTTTTAGATTGAAATTGCCGGACTCATTTCGTGTTCATAATGTTTTCCATAAATCGTTGCTTAAGAAATATATTCAAGCCATTGTTCCGTCGCAGTCAGCTCCTCCTCCCATACAAATTGACGATAAAGAGGAGTTTGTAGTCTCCAGAATTGTGGATGTTAGAAAGGTCCGAAACTCCTGGCAGTACCTTGTCCACTGGAAGGGCTATGGACCCGAGGAGAGGTCTTGGGTCCCAGCTACTGAGATCCACAACCCAAGGCTCATCAAGAAGTTTCATGATGAGCATCCTGGGAGATTTGTACCCAAGGGCTTGGGTCCGGTGGCCCCTCGTAAAAGGGGGGATACTGTAACGGGGCGCCGAAGGCGCACTCGGTGTCATGCCCCTCTCTGACGATGTGCGGAGGTCAGCCAGGATTGCAGCACGAGTCTAGTATTTGTTTTGATGCTGTGCTGGATCCGCCTCGCATCAGGTGCACTGGGTGGAGTCATTAGTATAAATGGTCTCCAGCTAAGTGATCTGAGCGGATTATACTGTTCATTATGGTCTGGGAAGTTTGGAAGGAAGGTTGGCTGTTTGTTCCTGCTCTCAGCAGATAAGTGTCTTTTCTTGTTTGGTTGTTTATGTCATCTTACCCATCCAGGTTCTGTGCGAGCAGGCTGCTCCTTTCTCCCCACTTCACCATCTCAGGAAGTTCAGGGTTCTGTTAGTATAGGCTGGAGGACACAGCAAATCTACCTTCAAGGTTTGTCTGTGGGCTGAGCATTGCAGGGAAAGAGGTCAGGGATAAACTAGGAGGTGACCCTTCCCCTGTCTCTCGTCCAGAGCGTGGTTGGTGTGTTATCTGTTTAACTGTGCACGTCCGCCGTGACACTCGGTCTCCCATCAGCCGCAGATCTGCTACTTAGCTTCGGGAGCGAGGATCTGTGTTCGGCCTTGTTCCCACGGCGGCTTTGCTAGCTGGGAGGCACCCTGCTCCTAGGTCTGCCTTGATCGCCGAGCTGATCACTCGGTGCTCGACTGGTCTGTCTGTCGGTCATGTGACGCTGGCCACGTCACATGACCCTCATTTCCTACTATAAATACAGGCAACCTGCTGGCTACAGGTTGCCTGTGATACTGGTCCATTGGTGCTTCCTTGTTCCTTGGTTCTAGTCTGCGGCTGCTTGTTCTGATTGACCTCCTGACCTTGTGACCTTGGCCCGTTCTTTGACCTCGACTTCGTCTCATCCTTTGTACGTATTTGCTCTCCTGGATTGACCTCGGCTCTGACTGTTGACCTTTATTTTTGCCCGCTCCATTTGTACTCCCGCTTCTCGTGGTTCTGACCCTTGGCTTGTTGACCTTCCGTATCTTTCCTCTGTGCACTTACGTAAGTAAGGGACCGTCGCCCAGTTACGCCCTGTCGTCTAGGGTGGGTAGTGTAAGTAGGCAGGGACAGGGGTTGAGGGTGGAGTCAGAGTGCACTCTCTTTTCTTCCTCTCTGATCCCTGACATTTACAGTTTAAACACAAAAACTATACATTCAACAAACACAATGACATTGTCTGTGACGCCATTAACAAACACAATGGCATTGTCTGTGATGCACTCAATAACAGAATAGGCATTGTCTTTGACGCAATCAAGCAAATACAATTACCAAAACACAATGGGCTCTGCCTGTGATACAATTACCAAACATAATGGGCTAACTTAATCACTCACAGGCAGAAAACACACATTTTTCCCCAACACACAGAAGCCACCTCAAAACCCCACATATCCCCATAATTTATACATCCATGGATAGCTCTGATCTGGGTGAACAACATATCCAAAAATCACCCAGATCCGAGCAGGGGTTCACGAATTCCATGGTAGTCACATTTGGCTGATCGCAAGCATGGCTTTCCTGCCCAAAACAGTTCCACAGATTTAGGCTGTGCGGCCGGTCTGTCTTCTCCTTCAAAGTTAGTATATGGGCCATAATCCTGAGGCAAGAGGCTGGCAAACAGGCCCCTTAAAGCCCAGTGGCAAGCTTATTTTCGCCATACACCCTTAGGGCTGTTTCACACGAGCGGAAACTAGGGGATAAGGTGCCAGTTTGATTGGTACCATTTTGGCATATGATTTTTAATTGCTCTATATTGCGTTTTTTGTGAGGCAAGGTAATAAAAAAATTGCTGTTTTGGCACGGTTTTTATTTTTTACAAAATTCATCTGACAGGGTAGATCATGTGCTATTTTTATCGAGCAGGTTGTTACGGACGCAATTATATCAAATATGTCCTCTTTTATTTGTTGGAAACTAGGGGATAAGGTGCCAGTTTGATTGGTACCATTTTGGGGTGCATATGATTTTTAATTGCTCTATATTGCGTTTTTTGTGAGGCAAGGTAATAAAAAAATTGCTGTTTTGGCACGGTTTTTATTTTTTACAAAATTCATCTGACAGGGTAGATCATGTGCTATTTTTATCGAGCAGGTTGTTACGGACGCAATTATATCAAATATGTCCTTTTTTATTTGTTTGTTTCAGTTTTACATAATAAAGCATTTTTGAATAAATAATTATGTTTTTACGTCTCCATTTTCTGAACGCCATTTATTTATTTTTTTTCTGCCGATCGTCTTGTGCAGGGGATAGTTTTTTGCAGGAAGAGTTGACGTTTTTATTAGTACCATTTTTGGATATGTATGATTTTTTGATCATTCCATATTACACTCTATGGGGCAAGGTGAACAAAAAATGGTTGTTTTGGCACAGTTTTTATTTATTTATTTTTACAGCGTTCACCTGAGGGGTTAGGTCATGTGACATTTTATATAGAGAAGAACGTTATGAATGTGGCAATCCTAATATGTATACTTTCTCTTATTTATTTACTATAATAGTGTCACGGTTAGAGTTGAGTGGACACCTGGATGTTCGGGTTCGGCAGGTTCGGTCGAACTTGAAAAAATAATTTGGGTTCGGGACCCGAACTTGACCCCGAACCCCATTGAAGTCAATGGGGACCCGAACTTTTGAGCACTAAAATTGCTGTAAAAATGTCATGGAAAGAGTTAGAGGTCTGCAAAAGGCAGCAAAATGTGCTTAAGAGCATGGCAAATGCTCTGCAAACAAATGTGGATAGGGAAATAAATTAAAAAAACATAAAAGACCTTAAAAAAATAAAAATTAGGAATGATGTAGGAGGAAGAGGTTGAGGAGGCGGTGAATGGGTGGATGTGGCCGTGTAGGCTCACGTGGTGGTCTAGGTGGAAGCAGCGGCGAAGGAGGAATAGGTAGCCAACACAGATATGTGTTATTTAGCATTTTTACATAGGGGTATCCCCCAAAATATTGGGACATATAAAAAAAAGAAAAAGGAACCATCCTTATAACGGCATTAGGCCCGACCAAATATCGCTGTAGATTCTGGCGGCCACTGGGACCTGAGGTAGTAGGTTCAGTAAGACGTGTAGCTGTGGCAGAACGGCCACGTCCTCTCCCTGCACCAGAGGCTCCAACAACACCACCACCACGACCGCGTCCCTTATTAGATGTTTGCCTCATAGTTAGCGTTCACAAAGCAAAGTAAAAAGTGGTTAAGTCTGTTAAAAATAATTAACCGCCAATAAAAACTCTGATGTAGGGTATTGCACAAAATTATGTTTTTTTTAAACTCTATATGACAGCGGTATTTGTGGCCAAAATTTCACAGTAATTTATGCACGTCTAATCCCAGATATGCAGTATATCAGAGGTTTTTTTCACCCCAGTAAGCACAAAGCTGTATTTCTGGCCTAAATGTGACAGTCACTTATGCACGTCTAATCCCAGATGTGCAGTATATCAGAGGGTTTTTTCACCCCAGTAACCAAAAATCCGTATTTCTGGCCTAAATGTGACAGTCACTTATGCACGTCTAATCCCAAATATGCAGTATATCAGAGGGTTTTTTCACCCCAGTAAGCACTAAGCCGTATTTCTGGCCAAAATGTGACAGTCACTTATGCACGTCTAATCCCAAATATGCAGTATATCAGAGGGTTTTTTCACCCCAGTAAGCACAAAGCCATATTTCTGGCCTAAATGTGACACTCACTTATGCACGTCTAAACCCAGATGTGCAGTATATCAGAGGGTTTTTTCACCCCAGTAACCAAAAAGCCGTATTTCTGGCCTAAATGTGACAGTCACTTATGCATGTCTAATCCCAGATGTACAGTATATCAGAAGGTTTTTTCACCCAAGTAAGTACAAAGCCGTATTTATGGCCTAAATGTGACAGTCACTTATGTATGTCTAATCCCAGTTGTGCAGTATATCAGGGTTTTTTTTCACCCCAGTGACCAAAAAGACGTATTTCTGGCCTAAATGTGACATTCATTTATGTACGTCTAATCCCAGATGTGCAGTATATCAGAGGGGTTTTCACCCCAGTAAGCACAAAGCCATATTTCTGGCCTAAATGTGACAGTCACTTATGCACGCCTAATTCCAAATGTGCAGTATATCAGATGTTTTTTTCACCCCAGTCAGCAAAAAGCTGTATTTCTGGCCTAAATGTGACACTCACTTATGCACGTATAATCCTAGATGTGCACTATATGAAACAGATGTTTTTTTTTCACCCCAGTATGCCCCAGTATGAGAAAGCCGTATTTGTGGCCTAAATTTCACAGTCACTTATGAAATGTCATGGAAAGAGTTAGAGGTCTGCAAAAGGCAGCAAAATGTGCTTAAGAGCATGGCAAATGCTCTGCAAACAAATGTGGATAGGGAAATAAATTAAAAAAACATAAAAGACCTTAAAAAAATAAAAATTAGGAATGATGTAGGAGGAAGAGGTTGAGGAGGCGGTGAATGGGTGGATGTGGCCGTGTAGGCTCACGTGGTGGTCTAGGTGGAAGCAGCGGCGAAGGAGGAATAGGTAGCCAACACAGATATGTGTTATTTATCATTTTTACATAGGGGTATCCCCCAAAATATTGGGACATATAAAAAAAAGAAAAAGGAACCATCCTTAGAACGGCATTAGGCCCGACCAAATATCGCTGTAGATTCTGGCGGCCACTGGGACCTGAGGTAGTAGGTTCAGTAAGACGTGTAGCTGTGGCAGAACGGCCACGTCCTCTCCCTGCACCAGAGGCTCCACCAACACCACCACCACGACCGCGTCCCTTATTAGATGTTTGCCTCACAGTTAGCGTTCACAAAGCAAAGTAAAAAGTGGTTAAGTCTGTTAAAAATAATTAACCGCCAATAAAAACTCTGATGTAGGGTATTGCACAAAATTATGTTTTTTTTTAAATCTATATGACAGCGGTATTTGTGACCTAAATTTCACAGTAATTTATGCACGTCTAATCCCAGATATGCAGTATATCAGAGGTTTTTTTCACCCCAGTAAGCACAAAGCTGTATTTCTGGCCTAAATGTGCCAGTCACTTATGCACGTCTAATCCCAGATGTGCAGTATATCAGAGGGTTTTTTCACCCCAGTAACCAAAAATCCGTATTTCTGGCCTAAATGTGACAGTCACTTATGCACGTCTAATCCCAAATATGCAGTATATCAGAGGGTTTTTTCACCCCAGTAAGCACTAAGCCGTATTTCTGGCCAAAATGTGACAGTCACTTATGCACGTCTATCCCAGATGTGCAGTATATCAAAGGGTTTTTTCACCCCAGTAACCAAAAAGCCGTATTTCTGGCCTAAATGTGACACTCACTTATGCATGTCTAATCCCAGATGTGCAGTATATCAGAGGGGTTTTCACCCCAGTAAGCACAAAGCCATATTTCTGGCCTAAATGTGACACTCACTTATGCACGTCTAATCCCAGATGTGCAGTATATCAGAGGGTTTTTTCACCCCAGTAACCAAAAAGCCGTATTTCTGGCCTAAATGTGACAGTCACTTATGCATGTCTAATCCCAGATGTACAGTATATCAGAAGGTTTTTTCACCCCAGTAAGTACAAAGCCGTATTTATGGCCTAAATGTGACAGTCACTTATGTATGTCTAATCCCAGTTGTGCAGTATATCAGGGTTTTTTTTCACCCCAGTAACCAAAAAGACGTATTTCTGGCCTAAATGTGACATTCATTTATGTACGTCTAATCCCAGATGTGCAGTATATCAGAGGGTTTTTTCACCCAAGTAAGCACAAAGCCGTATTTCTGGCCAAAATGTGACACTCACTTATGCACGTCTAATCCCAGATGTGCAGTATATCAGAGGGTTTTTTCACCCCAGTAAGCACAAAGCCGTATTTCTGGCCAAAATGTGACACTCACTTATGCACGTCTAATCCTAGATGTACAGTATATCAGAAGGTTTTTTCACCCCAGTAAGCACAAAGCCGTATTTATGGCCTAAATGTGACAGTCACTTATGCATGTCTAATCCCAGTTGTGCAGTATATCAGAGGGTTTTTTCACCCCAGTAAGCACAAAGCCGTATTTCTGGCCAAAATGTGACACTCACTTATGTACGTCTAATCCCAGATGTGCAGTATATCAGAGGGTTTTTTCACCCAAGTAAGCACAAAGCTGTATTTGTGGCCTAAATGTAACACTCACTTATGCATGTCTAATTCCAGATGTGCAGTATATCAGAGGGTTTTTTCACCCCAGTAAGCACTAAGCCGTATTTGTGGCCTAAATGTGACAGTCACTTATGCACGTCTAATTCCAAATGTGCAGTATATCAGAGGGTTTATTCACCCCAGTAACCAAAAAGCCGTATTTCTGGCCTAAATCTGACAGTCACTTATGCACGTCTAATCCCAGATGTGCAGTATATCAGAGGGTTTTTTCACCCCAGTAACCAAAAAGCTGTATTTATGGCCTAAATGTGACAGTCACTTATGCACGTCTAATCCCAGTTATGCAATATATCAGAGGGGTTTTTCACCCCAGTAAGCACAAAGCCGCATTTCTGGCCTAAATAGGACAGTCACTTATGCACGTCTAATCCCAGATGTGCAGTATATTAGAGGATTTTTTCACCCCAGTAACCAAAAAGCCGTATTTCTGGCCTAAATGTGACAGTCACTTATGCATGTCTAATCCCAGATGTGCAGTATATCAGAGGGTTTTTTCACCCCAGTAAGCACAAAGCCGTATTTCTGGCCAAAATATGACAGTCACTTATGCACGTCTAATCCCAGATATGCAGAATATTATAGGGTTTTTTCACCCTAGTAAGCACAAAGCCGTATTTGTGGCCTAAATGTGACACTCACTTATGCATGTCTAATCCCAGATGTGCAGTATATCAGAGGGTTTTTTCACCCCAGTAAGCACTAAACCGTATTTGTGGCCTAAATGTGACAGTCACTTATGCACGTCTAATCCCAGATGTGCAGTATATCAGAGGGGTTTTTCACCCCAGTAAGCACTAAGCCGTATTTCTGGCCAAAATGTAACACTCACTTATGTACGTCTAATCCCAGATGTGCAGTATATCAGAGGGTTTTTTCACCCAAGTAAGCACAAAGCTGTATTTGTGGCCTAAATGTAACACTCACTTATGCATGTCTAATCCCAGATGTGCAGTATATCAGAGGGTTTTTTCACCCCAGTAAGCACTAAGCCGTATTTGTGGCCTAAATGTGACAGTCACTTATGCACGTCTAATTCCAAATGTGCAGTATATCAGAGGGTTTATTCACCCCAGTAACCAAAAAGCCGTATTTCTGGCCTAAATGTGACAGTCACTTATGCACGTCTAATCCCAGATGTGCAGTATATCAGAGGGTTTTTTCACCCCAGTAACCAAAAAGCTGTATCTATGGCCTAAATGTGAAAGTCACTTATGCACGTCTAATCCCAGTTATGCAATATATCAGAGGGTTTTTTCACCCCAGTAAGCACAAAGCCGCATTTCTGGCCTAAATGGGACAGTCACTTATGCACGTCTAATCCCAGATGTGCAGTATATCAGAGGGTTTTTTCACCCCAGTAACCAAAAAGCCGTATTTCTGGCCTAAATGTGACATTCATTTATGCACGTCTAATCCCAGATATGCAGAATATTATAGGGTTTTTTCACCCTAGTAAGCACAAAGCCGTATTTGTGGCCTAAATGTGACACTCACTTATGCATGTCTAATCCCAGATGTGCAGTATATCAGAGGGTTTTTTCACCCCAGTAAGCACTAAACCGTATTTGTGGCCTAAATGTGACAGTCACTTATGCACGTCTAATCCCAGATGTGCAGTATATCAGAGGGGTTTTTCACCCAAGTAAGCACTAAGCCGTATTTCTGGCCAAAATGTGACACTCACTTATGTACGTCTAATCCCAGATGTGCAGTATATCAGAGGGTTTTTTCACCCAAGTAAGCACAAAGCTGTATTTGTGGCCTAAATGTAACACTCACTTATGCATGTCTAATCCCAGATGTGCAGTATATCAGAGGGTTTTTTCACCCCAGTAAGCACTAAGCCGTATTTGTGGTCTAAATGTGACAGTCACTTATGCACGTCTAATTCCAAATGTGCAGTATATCAGAGGGTTTATTCACCCCAGTAACCAAAAAGCCGTATTTCTGGCCTAAATGTGACAGTCACTCATGCACGTCTAATCCCAGATGTGCAGTATATCAGAGGGTTTTTTCACCCCAGTAACCAAAAAGCTGTATTTATGGCCTAAATGTGACAGTCACTTATGCACGTCTAATCCCAGTTATGCAATATATCAGAGGGTTTTTTCACCCCAGTAAGCACAAAGCCGCATTTCTGGCCTAAATGGGACAGTCACTTATGCACGTCTAATCCCAGATGTGCAGTATATTAGAGGATTTTTTCACCCCAGTAACCAAAAAGCCGTATTTCTGGCCTAAATGTGACAGTCACTTATGCATGTCTAATCCCAGATGTGCAGTATATCAGAGGGTTTTTTCACCCCAGTAACCAAAAAGCCGTATTTCTGGCCTAAATGTGACATTCATTTATGTACGTCTAATCCCAGATGTGCATTATATCAGAGGGTTTTTTCACCCCAGTAAGCACAAAGCCGTATTTCTGGCCAAAATATGACAGTCACTTATGCACGTCTAATCCCAGATATGCAGAATATTATAGGGTTTTTTCACCCTAGTAAGCACAAAGCCGTATTTGTGGCCTAAATGTGACACTCACTTATGCATGTCTAATCCCAGATGTGCAGTATATCAGAGGGTTTTTTCACCCCAGTAAGCACTAAACCGTATTTGTGGCCTAAATGTGACAGTCACTTATGCACGTCTAATCCCAGATGTGCAGTATATCAGAGGGGTTTTTCACCCCAGTAAGCACTAAGCCGTATTTCTGGCCTAAATGTGACAGTCACTTATGCACGTCTAATCCCAGATGTGCAGTATATTAGAGGATTTTTTCACCCCAGTAACCAAAAAGCCGTATTTCTGGCCTAAATGTGACAGTCACTTATGCATGTCTAATCCCAGATGTGCAGTATATCAGAGGGTTTTTTCACCCCAGTAAGCACAAAGCCGTATTTCTGGCCAAAATATGACAGTCACTTATGCACGTCTAATCCCAGATATGCAGAATATTATAGGGTTTTTTCACCCTAGTAAGCACAAAGCCGTATTTGTGGCCTAAATGTGACACTCACTTATGCATGTCTAATCCCAGATGTGCAGTATATCAGAGGGTTTTTTCACCCCAGTAAGCACTAAACCGTATTTGTGGCCTAAATGTGACAGTCACTTATGCACGTCTAATCCCAGATGTGCAGTATATCAGAGGGGTTTTTCACCCCAGTAAGCACTAAGCCGTATTTCTGGCCAAAATGTAACACTCACTTATGTACGTCTAATCCCAGATGTGCAGTATATCAGAGGGTTTTTTCACCCAAGTAAGCACAAAGCTGTATTTGTGGCCTAAATGTAACACTCACTTATGCATGTTTAATCCCAGATGTGCAGTATATCAGAGGGTTTTTTCACCCCAGTAAGCACTAAGCCGTATTTGTGGCCTAAATGTGACAGTCACTTATGCACGTCTAATTCCAAATGTGCAGTATATCAGAGGGTTTATTCACCCCAGTAACCAAAAAGCCGTATTTCTGGCCTAAATGTGACAGTCACTTATGCACGTCTAATCCCAGATGTGCAGTATATCAGAGTGTTTTTTCACCCCAGTAACCAAAAAGCTGTATCTATGGCCTAAATGTGAAAGTCACTTATGCACGTCTAATCCCAGTTATGCAATATATCAGAGGGTTTTTTCACCCCAGTAAGCACAAAGCCGCATTTCTGGCCTAAATGGGACAGTCACTTATGCACGTCTAATCCCAGATGTGCAGTATATCAGAGGGTTTTTTCACCCCAGTAACCAAAAAGCCGTATTTCTGGCCTAAATGTGACATTCATTTATGCACGTCTAATCCCAGATATGCAGAATATTATAGGGTTTTTTCACCCTAGTAAGCACAAAGCCGTATTTGTGGCCTAAATGTGACACTCACTTATGCATGTCTAATCCCAGATGTGCAGTATATCAGAGGGTTTTTTCACCCCAGTAAGCACTAAACCGTATTTGTGGCCTAAATGTGACAGTCACTTATGCACGTCTAATCCCAGATGTGCAGTATATCAGAGGGGTTTTTCACCCCAGTAAGCACTAAGCCGTATTTCTGGCCAAAATGTGACACTCACTTATGTACGTCTAATCCCAGATGTGCAGTATATCAGAGGGTTTTTTCACCCAAGTAAGCACAAAGCTGTATTTGTGGCCTAAATGTAACACTCACTTATGCATGTCTAATCCCAGATGTGCAGTATATCAGAGGGTTTTTTCACCCCAGTAAGCACTAAGCCGTATTTGTGGTCTAAATGTGACAGTCACTTATGCACGTCTAATTCCAAATGTGCAGTATATCAGAGGGTTTATTCACCCCAGTAACCAAAAAGCCGTATTTCTGGCCTAAATGTGACAGTCACTTATGCACGTCTAATCCCAGATGTGCAGTATATCAGAGGGTTTTTTCACCCCAGTAACCAAAAAGCTGTATTTATGGCCTAAATGTGACAGTCACTTATGCACGTCTAATCCCAGTTATGCAATATATCAGAGGGTTTTTTCACCCCAGTAAGCACAAAGCCGCATTTCTGGCCTAAATGGGACAGTCACTTATGCACGTCTAATCCCAGATGTGCAGTATATTAGAGGATTTTTTCACCCCAGTAACCAAAAAGCCGTATTTCTGGCCTAAATGTGACAGTCACTTATGCATGTCTAATCCCAGATGTGCAGTATATCAGAGGGTTTTTTCACCCCAGTAACCAAAAAGCCGTATTTCTGGCCTAAATGTGACATTCATTTATGTACGTCTAATCCCAGATGTGCATTATATCAGAGGGTTTTTTCACCCCAGTAAGCACAAAGCCGTATTTCTGGCCAAAATATGACAGTCACTTATGCACGTCTAATCCCAGATATGCAGAATATTATAGGGTTTTTTCACCCTAGTAAGCACAAAGCCGTATTTGTGGCCTAAATGTGACACTCACTTATGCATGTCTAATCCCAGATGTGCAGTATATCAGAGGGTTTTTTCACCCCAGTAAGCACTAAACCGTATTTGTGGCCTAAATGTGACAGTCACTTATGCACGTCTAATCCCAGATGTGCAGTATATCAGAGGGGTTTTTCACCCCAGTAAGCACTAAGCCGTATTTGTGGCCTAAATGTGACAGTCACTTATGCACGTCTAATCCTAGATGTGCACTATATAAAACAGATGGTTTTTTTTCACCCCAGTAAGAAAAAAGCTGTATTTCTGGCCTAAATGTGACACTCACGTATGCACGTCTAATCCCAGATGTGCACTATATGAAACAGATGGGGGTTTTTTCACCCCAGTAAGCAAAAAGCTGTATTTCTGGCCTAAATGTGACACTCACTTATGCACGTCTAATCCTAGATGTGCACTATATGAAAAAAAGTGTTTTTTTAACCACAGTAAGCAAAAAGCTGTATTTCTGGACTTGCAGACATGCAGATATCCTGTGCTGGTGCACTATCGTTGTATAAAATGGCTGCCGATTATGTATTGATATTGACAAACTGAAGTAAAAAAAAGTTCGTTTTCAGCAGTAGTTGGCTCAGGGCAGGCTTAAAAAAACTGTGCACTGCACCCACAAAACACATTTGCTCTAGATCGCTGAGTAAAAAAGCAGTTCTTCATAAGATTTCCCCCTGATCTCTCCCTCACAGCAGCTGCAGCCTCTCCCTACACAAATCCGAGCAGAGTGACGGGCGGCGCTACGTGACTCCAGCTTAAATAGAGGCTGGGTCAAATGCTGCAGTTGGCCTTTTGGGGCAAGTAGTATGACGCTTGTTGATTGGCTGCTGTGCAGCCTTTCAAAAAGCGCCAAGAAAGCGCCGAACACCGAACCCGAACTTTTACGTAAATGTTCGGGTTCGGGTCCGGGTGCCGAAAAACCTAAAGTTCGGGTTCGCTCAACTCTAGTCACGGTCTCTTCCGTGACAGGGGTCAGAAGATCTATGAGACTGGCTGCACGTTATGTGATCTGACAGCCTCTTTGGTTTCACTTGTTTCTGTGTTGTTGCCGGTTATGACCACACCTCTTGTCTCAGGTGTAGCTTAAGTAGTCATTCCAACTCCTCTATTTAGTCTGGTCTCACCCATCATGCTATGCGGTTGATAGCTCCTTTCTGGTTGTGGAGTCCTGTGTTTGGTTCTCCTCTGAGTTCCTGCTTGTCCGTGTACTTCGGAGTTAAGTGTCTTTTTCCTATTTCTAGTTTGTTGTATTCCATATCTTTTGGTATTAGGCCTGAGGGAGTCTCCTGTTCCTTCAGCTATAAAGGAACAGGTCATATTTTGTCCTGACACTATTTCCAGGGCACTTTAGGGTTAGATAGGGCTCTAGGTTCCTGCATATGAACATTCCTACCATCGAGGTCTGTTCATACTGATAGTAGTCAGGGCTCGGCTTAGGGATTCTCTAGGTGGTGACTTTTCCTCTTTCCCTAGTTTCTAGGCCTAGTACCTTTTCCCTGCCCTCCTGTGTTTGGTGTGGAGTTTACCACCCACACGGCATGTTGACAAATAGCATTTTTGAAACCCAAAAAATGATGTTTTAGTGTCTCTATAGTTTGAGAGCCATAGCTTTTTTATTTTATGGCTGATTGTCTTAGGTAGGGTCTAATTTTTTCGTGGGATGAGGTGATGGTTTGATACTATTTTGGGGGCATACGCCTTTTTGATCACTTGGTGTTGCAATTGTTATGATTTAAGGTGACAAAAAATGGCACTGGTTTTATTTTATTTATTTATTTTTTACGGTGTTCACCTGAGGGGTTAGCTCATGTGATGTTTTTATAGAGCAGGTAGTGACGGATGCGGAAATACCTAATATGTAAAAAAAAATTATTCCACTTTAACACAATAATAGCAGTTTTCAAGCAAAAAAAATCATATTTTAGTGTCTCCAGTGTCTGAGAGTCATTGTTTTTTTATTTTTTGACTGATTGTCTTATGTAGGATCTAATTTTTTGCGGGATGAGGTGACAGTTTGATTGGTACTATTTTGGGGGGCATACACATTTTTAATCGTGTGGTGTTGCAAATTTTGTGATGTAAGGTGACACAAATTGCTTTTTTTGGCACAGTTTTAATTCTATTTTTTTATGGTGTTAAGCTGAGGGGTTAGGTCATGTGACATTTTTACAGACCTGGTTGTTACGGACGCGGTGATACCTAATATGTATACTTTTTTTATTTATTTCACTTGAACACAATAATAGCATTTTTTAAACAAAAAAATTATGTTATAATGTCTCCATGTTCTGAGAGCTATAGTCTTTATTTTTTGAGTGATTTTCTTATGTAGGGAGTCATTTTTTGCGGGATGAGGTGACGGTTTTATTGGAACCATTTTGTGGGACATATGCCTTTTTGATCACTTGGTGTTGCACTTTTTGTGATGTAAGGTGACAAAAATGACTTTTTTCGACACTTTTTTTATGGTGTTTATCGGACGTGGTGGATCATGTGATATATTTATAGAGGCGATCGTTACGGACGTGGTGATACCTAATATGGTGTATGTGTGTTTTTTCCTTTTTTTTTCAATTTTTTATTATAAAATTAGGGGAAAGAGGCGTTTTTCTTTTTTTTACTTGAAACATTATTTTGTTTTGCTTTTTTTTAAACTTTATTTCTCTCCCACTCTGGGACTTTTGAGGGTCTGATCCTCTCTGCAATCTATTAGAATACATCTGTATTGTAATGCATTGCCTGTTAGTGTATTACACTGGGTAATACACTAACAGGTTTCCTAGGAGACCCAGCCTGGGTCTTGATCTCCTCGGCCCCCGAAGAAGGCAAATCCCGATGCTGTGCAAGCAATTGGGCAGCCTGTGCATGGCATCGGGCTGCCTTGTCACCCATCGGGTCCCCGCCACAGCAGCGCGGGGACCCGATGGGCTCCCTCACCCGCTGCATGCACCTTTTATTAACAGTTAAAGAAAGGGTTAATCCGCCAGCATCGGCTTTTACAGCGATGCCGGTGGATACAGCAGGGGCCCGACTATTAGTGTGGCCAGACGTCCGGTTTTAGGCCAGACAGTCCGGTTTTCTGGCTTCCTGTCCTCTGTCCGGCGCACGGCCTGAATTCACCCAGGGCGGTGGTGGGGGCGTGACTTCACGAGGTGGGGCATTGCTTCATGGATGTGGGAGTGGTGTGTAAGTTTGGGGGTGTGGTCATTGAGGTCCGGCTTTCTTGGATGAAGCCAGTGGCCACCCTACCGGCTATCACGTCAAAATGCGGCAAGTAACTTGCTGCCATGACGTACTTTTACGTCATATGTCGGGAAGGGGTTAAGAGAGAGAGAGAGACAGCTAGCTCAGCCTTTCCTTGGCACAAAACCTTTTTCTTCAATGGAGTAGACTTGAGAACCTAGCTCAGTGCCTTGCCTGTACTGTTTTGCAGTAAAGAAGCACACTGTTTTACTGCAGATCCTGACTCTCTAGACTTATTTTCCATTGGGGTGCGCAGTGCTTTACCATCCACTCCAGAGAGCAATAACACATGATGACACCTCAATGGTGTCCAGAAGACCCAAACCTGGCCAATGCTTATGTATACCAATCATACCTCTGCACAACACAACTAATGATCTCAAACACATTATGAAGGCAAGAAGTTCTGCAAATTAACACTTGACAAGACATACAGTTGCAAGAAAAAGTATGTGAACCCTTTGGAATGATATGGATTTCTGCACAAATTGGTCATAAAATGTGATCTGATCTTCATCTAAGTCATAACAATAGACAATCACATTCTGCTTAAACTAATAACACACAAATAATTAAATGCTACCAAGTTTTTATTGAACACACCAGTGCAGGTGGAAAAGTATGTGAACCCTTGGATTTAATAACTGGTTGAACCTCCTTTGGCAGCAATAACTTCATCCAAACGTTTCCTGTAGTTGCAGATCAGACGTGCACAACGGTCAGGAGTAATTATTGACCATTCCTCTTTACAGAACTGTTTCAGTTCAGCAATATTCTTGGGATGTCTGGTGTGAATCGCTTTCTTGAGGTCATGCCACAGCATCTCAATTAGGTTGACGTCAGGACTCTGACTGGGCCACTCCAGAAGGTGTATTTTCTTCTGTTTAAGCCATTCTGTTGTTGATTTACTTCTATGCTTTGGGTTGTTGTCCTGTTGCAACACCCATCTTCTGTTGAGCTTCAGCTGGTGGACAGATGGCCTTAAGTTCTCCTGTAAAATTTCTTGATAAACTTGGGAATTAATTTTTTCTTCGATGATAGCAATCCGTCCATGCCCTGACGCAGCAAAGCAGCCCCAAACCATGATGCCCCCACCACCATACTTCACAGTTGGGATGAGGCTTTGATGTTGGTGTGCTGTGCCTCTTTTTCTCCACACATAGTGTTGTGTGTTTCTTCCAAACAACTCAATTTTGGTTTCATCTGTCCACAGAATATTGTGCCAGTACTGCTGTGGAGCATCCAGGTGCTCTTGTGCAAACTGTAAACGTGCAGCAATGTTATTTTTGGACAGCAGTGGCTTCCTCTGTAATATCCTGCCATGAAATCCATTCTTGTTTGGTGGATTACGTATCGTAGATTCGCTAACAGGGATGTCAGCATATGCCAGAGACTTTTGTAAGTCTTTAGCTGACACTCTAGGATTCTTCTTCACCTCATTGAGCAGTCTGCGCTGTGCTCTTGCCGTCAATTTTACAGGACGGCCACTCCTAGCGAGAGTAGCAGCAGTGCTGAACTTTCTCCATTTATAGACAATTTATCTTACGGACTGATGAACAGCAAGGCTTTTGGAGATATTTTTATAACCCTTTCCAGCTTTATGCAAGTCAACAATTCTTAATCGTAGGTCTTCTGAGAGCTCTTTTGTGCGAGGCATCATTCACATCAGGCAATGCTTCTTGTGAAAAGCAAAACCAGAACTGGTGTGTGTTTTTTATAGGGCAGGACAGCTGTAACCAACACGTCCAATCTCATCTCATTGCTTGGACTCCAGTTGGCTGACACCTCACTCCAATTAGCTCTTGGAGATGTTAGTCTAGGGGTTCACATACTTTTTCCACCTGAACTGTGAATGTTTGCATGGTGTGTTCAATATAAACATGGTAACATTTAATTTGTTGTGTGTTATTAGTTTAAGCAGACTGTGATTGTCTATTGTTGTGACTTAAATGAAGATCAGATCCCATTTTATGACCAATTTGTGCAGAAATCCATATCATTCCAAAGGGTTCACATACTTTTTCTTGCAACTGTATATGTTGAATGACTACCCCATGAAGATATTTGAGAGAATGGCAAGAGTGTGCAAACCATTCATTAAAGCAAATGGGGGCAACTGTAAAGAACCTAAAATATAAAAGATATTCTGGTTTGTTTAACACTTCTTTGCTTACTACTTACTTCCACATGTGCTCCTTCATTGTTTTAGGGCCACAGAAAAGCAGAACACATATCTGTCATGCAATTTTTACATTAGGTTGACCACTTTTTAGTTACTGTAATGTGTTTGTAAGATGCTTATATGGCACTTAATAATTTAGCTCCTGTCCATAAAATGGCTGCTGATGGAGGGTTGTGTGACCAGGAAAATGACAACCCTATGATGTCTTCTCAAATACACTGGACCTGCCATCTGCACTTGCACTGTTTGGAGTTTAGTGCACAATATGTTTTAATGGAGGAGACATCATGTGGAGGTGATGTGCCTGGTAACATGACCCTCCATCATTGGCCATCTGGTGGACAGGACCTCTATGTGCACAGCACAGAAGATTTGCCTAACAACAGGACATGGCTTATAAAATATAGCAAACAGCATATAATATTAAAGGGGTTATCTAACCCCTATAATGCCCCCCAAATTCCTGGACACTTCATACAGGTTATACTTACCCTCAGAGGTGCACCTAGCCTTTCTGCTGGCTGAGGTGAAAAACTGAAACGGCACCCCCCCATGCCAATTTCTTAACTTAACCCCTTTGCCACAATGAAAGCGCTCATTGCCCATGGCCCTTCCGTTGCCCCCCTTTTGCCCCTACCTGGTGCTGCCTGAGGCGATCGCCTCACCTAGCCTCATTGGTGGTGCACCCCTGCCTACCATGCTCCCCAGCACCAGCATCGCTCTTGATGCCCGCACGGCCGCCACAGCATCTCCCTGTTGTGCGGATCAAAACATCCAGCGACGGCTGGGTGGGGGGGTTTAGCCAATAGCAGGCCGCAAAAGGAACGAGCCTCCCTAGCGTCACCTGTGATGCAAGGGAGGCTCGTCCCCTTTGTGGCCTGCTATTGGCTAAACCATCCCCTCCCCCTCTGTCACCGGATGTTTTGATACCTGCAACGGGGATATGCAGCGGTGGCCGTACGGGCATCAGGAGCGACGTGGGTGTAGGGGAGAAGGGAAAGCAACACCTTTATGAGTTGCCCAGTCATTTTGGGGGGCAATATAGGTGTTGGATAACCCCTTTAAGGCTATATTAGTAAGGGCCATACATATTGTCACACCTAGCCAGAAAGTGGGCTAAAGAATAAAAAAATAAAAGTGAGGACACCAATTCATGGTCTGTATTACAATCCTCATAATATCTGCAGGAGCCATCTTTTGGAGATATTGCATGCACCTGCATTATACATGCAGCACCTCATAAAATGTACATACCGCATGTTTTATTTGCGACAAGCTCTCTGAACAAGTGCAGGCTGCGAACCTGGAAGGACATAAATAAATGTACCTTCAGAAAACGGAGAACCTGAGTGAAATACGTCCTCTGATTATCTTCTTAGAAACATGCCATGAAGCTGCATGCTACTTATTCTCTGTGTTTTAGAGCCGTGCCAGTTGATTACTGCATGGATGTATGGATTTGCTCACGACAACTACAGAACATATACGGTGTATGTGTGTGTGAAATTCTAATACGCCTTAGACCTTCCGCTGGGTATTATAATTGGACTAGCCCAAATTGGCATCTCGGTTTAAGCGCACTGAGCACAACATTATTCCACTGTGATTTATTAACTGCAGCTTACATCATAAATGGAGTGAAATTGGTATAATGAAAATGCAACCTTGCTATTGGCTGGGTGACTTGGCATTAATCTCCCAGGAGTTCCCATGTTCTTCCTGCCGTCTTGGGTAGAACAGGAGCCCAGCCAAGACAAAAATTTATAGGGAACAGAACATAAAATCAACAAGAGCGAGCACAGAAAGCTATTGAATTCCCAGTAAAAACAGGACCCTACAACACTGTGAAATAGCCATCTATTTCAGAGCAGAGCACACTTCTACTATTCCCTGGGTCACATTTACACCAGTAATCTTTAGAACATGATCTGCAACCTGTGACTTTCCCACATGTAGGATACTACAACCCCCAGCATGTCCTGGAGCACTACAGGCTTCATATCACTGGAATGTGGTAGAATGCTCAAGCTGTACACAGTAAAATTCATGAAGATGTTGGAAAGCGGAAAAAAAATTATTTGTTGCCTATAGCAACCAATCAACGCACAGCTTTTATTTTGTTTAGTGCTGGTGAACAAAATAAAAGCTGCATGGTGATTGGTTGCTAGTTAACAAAGGAAGCTTTCATAAATCTGTCTTTCATTATCAGGTAGTGTTATGAAAACTGTCTAAAATAAAAAAAAATGCCTTTGTTGCCCATGGCAACCAATCACTGCACAGCTTTGATGTTTCAACAGCAGTGCGAAATGAAAGCTGAGCTGTGATTGGTTGCTCTGGATAGCAAAGACGGTTTTCATAAATCTGCCCCTGAGTCATTATCAGGCGAATCTATAAATACTGTCTAAAAGAAAAAGAGTTTTGTTGTTCATGGCAACCAAATAATAATACAGATTTCATTATTCAAGACCAGCAAACGGAATGAAAGCTGAGCTGTGATTGGTTGCTATGGATGACAAAGACAGTTTCGTAAATCTTCCCAATTAGTATGTTACGGATTTAAATGCCTTAGATCAGGGGTGCACATCCTCTTCTGGTCCAAGGACCATGTTGTCAGGTTGAACCAAATAGCCAAAATAAAACTTTAAAGGGTATTGCAGACAGCTTAGGAGGGAATAGGGAGAAAACAGGAGTCGCAGTGGTGTGAAGGATAGAGGTAGTAGTAGTGGAAGTGGTAGTCCTCACTCTAGGGTGGCCAGACGTCCGGTTTTAGGCAGGGCAGTAGGGTTTTCTGGCTCCTTGTCCTCCATCCGGCGCAGAGCCTGGACGGGCACAGGGATGTCCTTCTTTCTCAGTAGTTCATGCTCAGATAGTAGCAATGTGCTGTCACAGCGTGAGCTGCAGCTACAAACTGACTGACTGAGGCTTCTCTGACCCCCAGTCAGTCACTAGAGCCCTCCGACATGGCTTTCTGTGGCTGAGGGTGATAGAAGCACCCGGGGGCTGCCCCCAGCTCACCTTCTGATCTTCCGGTTCTTTTTTTTTCTCCTTTTGGAACAGGATGTGGGGGACGGGGAGTTTAGCAGAGTCAGGGGCGTGGCCTGTGATGTCCGACTTCATGGGGTGAAGCCAGTGGCCACCCTACCCCGGGACTGTGCAGAGATGGGAGGGGCTCACCCTTTCCTTTCCCTCTTGGTACACCCTGGTTTGAGGTCTCCTGCCTGGTGGTAAGTGAGGTGCACTTGGTGTTGGTGGGTTTTGGGGTGCAAGGCAGTGTTCGCTTGAAGTACTGGAGAAAAGGGGCAATGGTGTAGCAGTGCAGGTCGGTGATGCAAGTCAATAAGGAGGCAGGTTTTGGGGTAACAAGTCCACTGTACTTTACTGAGGCAATATGGGCAGATAACACACACTTACAAAAGTAAATTCAGTCTTTTAAGGTTATATGCACAGTTTGCCCACAGCTGTATATGAGGGTATAGGCCGTATAATAAATGCCTTTCTGAGTCTCATCCAAGCAAACTTCTGAGTTCGGCCAAGGGGTGCATTCTGTCTCAGTATTATGGCAAGGAAGTCCACAGCCTTAATATGCGCATTACCTTTCACTAATGTTTTGCCCATGCACTGACCCTTTTGTAATGGCCCTCAACGTTCTGCAAAGTTCAATGCTCCTTTATCTCAGAGGTTGGCACAGGTTTTCAGTAGCTTTTTAAGTACCACTTAGCTTTCAGGGTGGGTATAACCCTATCTGTTGCTTCTGTAAACCAGCTACTCACACTAGCTGCTCACTCACACTCCAGATGCATACTTTCCAACTTTTTGGACAGTCGAAGACAGACACTTCAAGTTTATTGCATGAGAGATCCATTTTTCCTGCATATCTATACACTTTAATCGTTTTATTATACACAATAGTGCAAAAACTTTAATATAGAAATGTATAAAATCCGAATTGCATCAAATAATGAAATAATATACAAGGCAGGCTCTAATATATAGATAGAAACCTGACAAAAACATCAATATTTGAAATGTAATAATGCAAATCTTTATCTCAGATCAAAAAGAGAGACAGAGGGACATGGGTCAAAAGTAGGGACTGTTCCTCCAAAAGTATACATCATAAATGTCGGATAGATGCTGGTCTCAACTCCAGCACTCCCACCTATACGTAGAATGGGAGTTTCTTTTCCCCTGTATGCACTCCAGAAAATGACTCTCTTCATTTTAGTTTAGGATGCTGAAAAAATAGCCGAATGTTTCACCATACACCAAAACTACAATGAATAGCCACCTCTCCACTTCATCTATTTCTAACTGTAAGACCTCCATTTTGTCAATGCATGTGGGTCTCAGAGATGGCCACACACTGCATCATTAGTACTTGACTGTCCCTGCTCCTGCCCTATGGACCACTCCTCTATGACCTAGAAAATGCATGTTAGCAACCACTAGACACAGACAAGCGTGTGTGACCAAATAATTGGGAGGACACATAAAATGGCATTGAAACTGGACCCAAACTGCAGGTTGTGAACCCCTGCTTTAGATGAAATGTCAGATATGACATCTTCTGTCTGTGGTATATATGTGCAGCGAGGCACTATACAGTACAGTAAGTACAGTTTAGTTTCTCTTCAACCACACAATGACCAGTCTGGACCATGACCCCCTCACCACTGTGTTTTACATAACTTCACATTGTGATCGTGAAGCTATATTGGAGAGGCAGAGATCCTTTGTTTGG
Organism: Bufo bufo; assembly: GCF_905171765.1. Classification (NCBI taxonomy): domain Eukaryota; kingdom Metazoa; phylum Chordata; class Amphibia; order Anura; family Bufonidae; genus Bufo; species Bufo bufo. Next base: position 159,510,067 of record NC_053395.1, read on the forward strand.
AGCACAAGTACGCAATGTGTATTATAGCTCACTGACTTAGCACAGCATTCTACACTACTTTGTCCGTTGTGTGCCCAAACATGTAAAGATGCCCCTTCAGATCTCCAATTCAATTCCTTCAGAGGTGAGAATTGAATTTTAGCAGCACCTTGAGATGAGTTTTATGCCTTTGACTAATGAGGATTCTCCCTGCGAATGGAAGCCTGTAGCACCGTATCCACTGTATAAGATATAATATCAGAAGTGTGTAGTGATCAAATTTTTCTTTTGCATTCTTTAGCAGTAGTTATCTTTTTTTCACATACCATCTGCCAGTACTAGACAATTATAGAATAGCTCATAAAATAAGATGGCACATTCACCAAATTGTTTATGCCACAAAAGTGGCATACAAAAGTCACAAATTATGGAATAATTGTAACTTTTCACTTCTCTCACCACTAATAAAAAGTGGCGAGATAAATGGGTGGGGTTTGTGGGAGCGCTATGGTCTCCCATGGCCTGCCAGATTTAATTTAATTTCCACCAGAAACTGGACTAAATTATAGTTCAAATCTGTACCAGCTCATAGTATTTGAATTTCAGAAGATATGTCACCTATAGGGTACACTAGAGAGTATTATTTCTTCTGGAGAAGAGTTATTTTGCTTACTTTTTCCCAGAGAACATTCCCCTTAAGACTCTCCAAAGAGAATCAGAACCTTCCTAAAGCTTCATTTTTTCACTAATGAAATCTAACAAGGACTCTTTCAAACTTGCACTATTGATTTCATTGACCCACATTGTTAGAGAAGCAGAGCACCGAAAATAATGAACATGCCAGATTTGGCACATAACTGACCCAAACAATGCCAAAAAGATCCCTTTACTATAATAGGATGCATTTGGTTCCTGTTTGGTAGTTCACTTTTGCAAGAGATTTCTTTCCTCTGTTTTTGTCGTAATTTGTGACTGAGACTCCAGTTGATTGATATGAGATACACATACAGTATATGCACCCTGTAGATAAAAGTGGCAAAGTAGAAATATGGTGGAAAATGGTTGTTAGGTGAGTTATGTCTGGCACAACTCTAAATCATTATGCACTTTTCCTAACACATTAGCATGTGTCAAAAAAAGATACAAGGCAATAATCTAGTTGTACTAGATACACTATAGAGGCACTATAGAGAGAAAATATGGAGATTTAATTGGGTATATTTTAGGGTTTTATCAGGGAAAATTCAGCATAGAGAGTGAGGGACTGGTCACTGTCCCAGTTGTTTCATACAGCTAGCCAGCAAGTTCTGCATTACAAATCCTGCAAGAAACTCATATTTTTCTATGAACAACCAGGCAGTTTTATTTTGTCTAAAAAGTTTCCACAGAAGCATTTTACTGCTATAACGCCATTATTACACATGTGTTATTGATCATATTATTGCTTCCGATAGGTGCCACATTATTACTGAGGACAAAGAGGATGACATTGTGGACTAGATGACTCACTCCTCCCCTCAATCACAACAGGATGATGTCACCTCTGAGTCTGACATCGTGCCTTTGAGCCAGTGGTCACAGCACTCCACAAGCGTCTCCTCCTTACAGCCTCAGAAAACCCTTTTGGTTGCATTATATCTTCACTGACCCCTCTGATCTGTCTTCACTGCCCCCTCCTAGTAGGGCGCCTTCTATATTATGAAGAAGAGGTAACAAAGCCCCATGTGATATGGAAGACACTCAAGAGAGTCTCCCTGTTGATGAGATGTGTGAGAACAGTCAACGTTTGGACTACAATGAGGAAGAGGTTCAGGTGAAAGTGGGGATCCCATGGATAGGTGTGCTGGTGGTGCTAATCGCAGTAGAAGCAATGGCACTTGTGACCACGGTGGTGATGGTAGTGACAGTAGTAATGACAGTGAAACTCAGGAAAATACAAAGCAGGGAATCTGGGAGATCAAACTGAGACAACACACAGCTGGGGGTTGTAACGGATCTTCTGGCACCCCGACTGGGTATCTCCGTTGATGGATGCTCCTAGCGCTTCCCGAGGACTCCAAACACTCCACTCTACACCAAAACCACCATGGGAACAAGGAACAGTAACAGCTCTTACAAGTGCTAGTAGTTATAGCCAGTGGAGTATAACAAATCTTTAGCGTATAGCAATCCCCAGTGTCGATCAGTTACCCAAACACCAGCCTCAACATGATGAAGGGTAAAACAGGAACTCTTTATTGAGCACACAAGCATTGACTTATATACACATTTTCCAACAAGGCTACCACCCCCATGGACCTGGTTGGGAACTGAGGACATAACATAGCAGCCAATCCTTTACAGTTTTACAGTTTAAACACAAAAACTATACATTCAACAAACACAATGGCATTGTCTGTTACGCAATTAACAAACACAATGGCATTGCCTGTGACACACTCATTAACAGAATAGGCATTGTCTTTGACGCAATCAACCAAATACAATTACCAAAACACAATGGGCTCTGCCTGTGATACAATTACCAAACATAATGGGCTAACTTAATCACTCACAGGCAGAAAACACACATTTTTCCCCAAAACCCCTCAAAACCCCACATATCCCCATAATTTATACATCCATGGATAGCTCTGATCTGGGTGAACAACATATCCAAAAATCACCCAGATCCGAGCAGGGGTTCCCGAATTCCATGGAAGTCACATTTGGCCGACCGCAAGCATGGCTTTCCTGCCCAAAACAGTTCCACAGATTTAGGCTGTACGGCCGGTCTACCTTCTCCTTCAAAGTTAGTATATGGGACATAATTCTGAGGCAAGAAGCTGGCAAACAGGCCCCTCCAAAACCCAGTGGCGAGGTTATTCTCACCACAGGGGTCATAACAGGATCTCTGCTTTATAGTAGGTTACAGCAGTTTATATAGAACAGGAAGAAGTGGTGGATGTAAGGTGGCGTGTATCTTTTCTATTGGCTATAAACTCTGTATTTTCTGTCACATCGATGACAAGAGGAAGTTCCCCCCTCCCCCCTTGCTGGTGGGTGAAGCCGTTACTTCTTGTTTCTTTGAAACTGCTTGCTTGAGCTGAACGGAAACCATAAAGAAGCACATAATAAAACACAAAGTAAGATTCTAGTTTATAGGCGTTGCCTGAATGCCTGGCCGCCATCTTAGCTAAGCATAGTTCTTAACAAGCAAGTATCCATTTTGTCTTAATGGTCCATAACAGTCCCCCCTTGGAGACTTGATTGTAGACTTTCCCTTACCTAATGAATCCCCTGGCATACTTTTCGCAATCCTCTTTACCCACAGTGGCGACAACCTATCCCTAATGGATAAGTTCCCGGTTGATCTGACTTCTAGTACTACCCTGGCATTCATCTCACCGTATCACAGCAAGGCATGATAGTGAGGAGGGGGAACTGAGTTGAATGACGTTTCCTTTTGTTCTTCCTCATCGTAGAGAAGCATGATAGGTTGCTCATTTGCTTTCTTCATTCTTTTTGAAAGGCGGGTCACACAAATAAGAACGAGCTTAATTACTATATATATCACCAATATTATTAGGGCTGCCTGCAATATTACTTGGACAATTCCCATGAGCCAACCCCCAATACCTTTTAAACCAGTTGGCGGGGTTAAGGATGGAGAAGGTATCAGACCACCATGTATCTTTATCAGCTTTATGTGCGTCCAGCCATTTATCCCTTAGATCCGCCATTTTTTCTAGACCCACCTTAACTTGTAAATTACCCTGCGGGTCTGTGTAATGGCAACAAGCGGGTCCTACAACCTGGCACATACCTCCATCTTTAGCTGTAACATAATCCAGAACTAATGTGTGTTGGTTGGTGACAATGATTAACTGAATTTGCACAATGTTCGAGGTATTTATAAGTCTCATCACTTCCCATATTTGGTCATCTAGGTAATCTGTTGCTACTACCAGATGATCCCACATCTGCACTATCATGGGATATACGAAGATATAACTAACAATTTTGTTGGAAATGCTCATCTCTACTACATGTGGCTAGCCATTTGGTGTAGGTGTGTTATTTTTGGCCCTACGATACAAGGTGTGTTTAGGTACTGCATTTATGTCAATTTCAGAGTGTGGTACTATAAAGGTGGTAGGAGTAAGTCTGGCGATGGTGCACAGTCCTGTGACATTCTTGGATAACCACTTGTACGCTTTGTGTCCACAAACTAAGTATTTGTCTTCTGGAACTGCCACTGCTGTGCTATTGAATAATGGGATACAATTAGCCAAACTAATTACCCATTTCGCCAGCTCATATCCTTTTGACTGACCTTCGATGTTATTAGCTAATATGCCTGTCAAGAGATCCTGTACAGTACGGTTGTTACACGGTAGGTCTTTTCCGTTCACAGCATCTACACCAATACACTGTACATGGCTGTCTGTTTTTGAGTCATTGCAACCTGAGTGTATGTGTGGACTAAATGTCATACCTTTGGTTTGTACTTGGAGACAATAACAGTGTGTCCAGCTAGGAAAACATGTGACATTAGCACAGTATCCCTCTTGCCAGGGAGTAGAGCTATAATCTACAGAGGGTCCTGATCTGTTTATCATGAGCCATGGGGCATCTGCCCACTCTGCGACAGGAAAGGACACTTCCCTGTCCTTGTGTGTACTGGATTTAACTTGGTTTATGCTAGTGAGAAAGATGGTAGAGTTAGCCTGGTCAATCAGTTCAGAAAGTTCCAGTGGTATTGCAAAATAAGGCATACTGGTTGAACTCACGTGACTGTGGGTACAGATTCAACAATCTCTCAGAGTTTCAGTCTCCTTCAACCCCTGGACTAAAATTTGATGGTTCCGTATCAGTGAATTGTCCCACTCATCACCCAGTGGCGTGAATACTGCGGATATGCCTACAGTCAAAGTTATGATAAGTAGGTGGACCTTCATGGCTTATTAATAAACGATATATGGATCTAATTAATCTCATGGCTTATTGTTCCAGGGTCGTCGGGACAGCCTTTACTCTTTTACAATGTGAGGCGTGGATCAAGGTAGGTCTCCCTTCGAGTTTCACAGAGGTCGGGGGAGTCAGCAACACCTGGTATGGCCCCTCATATCGTGGTTTGAGGGTGTTTCTGACGTGTTTCTTGACCACCAACCACTCTCCAGGTTTGAGATTGTGGCTTCCCTCTAGGGAATCAGGATCTGGAATGGAAGAGAGAACTTGTGCACGTATGTTAGACAATTGTTTACTCAGGGCAATCAGATATTTTGCAACAGATTCATAATGCATTAGTAATTGCTGTGGGAAGTACTGCCCCATCCTAGGCCCTGTCCCAAACAAAATTTCATATGGAGTCAGTTTGTCTGTCTAACTGAAAATAGTGCTATTGGCAGGCATTGTACCCAACTGAGCCCTGTCTCCCTAGTAATTTTCAGTATCTTGGACTTCAGTACCCCGTTCAGTCATTTGACTTTGTTGCTGCTTTGGGGTCTGTAGGGCGTGTGATAGGCTAAGTGTGACCCTACCATCTTCCAGACTTCTCGGGTTAAGCTAGCAGTGAATGCTGGGCCCTGATCACTTTCAATGAACTCAGGTACTCCGAACCTACAAACAGTTGTTGTGGCTGTCTGATTGCAGACGGGGTAGGCTTCTGGCCACCCAGAGAACAAGTCTACCACTACTAGCACATATTGAAACCCTTGACACATTGGCATCTGGATGTGGTCAATTTGAATCTGTTGGAACGGGTACTGGGCTTTGGGGAGACATTTGGTTGGTGTAGGCTCAGTTCTTCCCGGGTTGCACTGCGCACAAATGAGGCAAGACTGAGTATGCCTCACCAGGACAGGGGTTTTCCCTGGGGCCACCCATATTTTGTCAATTAGTTCTTTCATGATGGTCTTAGATTGGTGGGTGGGCCCATGAGCTATTGAAGCTATCAGAGGATAGAGAGCTTTGGGCAGACATACTATCTTTCCTTGGGTCCGCAGTCCAGATTCTTTCTCTTCTTGGGCTGACTCTTTTAGCCAATCCAATTTTTCTTGTGGCATGGCCTGCTTCTGTAACTGGACTAGCAGGTCCCAGGAGACCTCTTTTGGTTTCTGTGTTGGGTCTGTTGTGGACTTTGTTGCCATCAAGACTTGTGAGGTCTGTTCTTCCTCTTTCACTGCTGCTTGCTTTGCTGCTTGATCAGCTAGGGCATTTCCTCTGGCTTCAGGGGTGTCAGCTCGAGTATGAGCCTTTACCTTAATCACTGCCACTTGGGTGGGCAGGAGTACTGCTGCCATTAGAGCCGCTACTGCTGAAGCATTCTTGATTTGGGGTTCCAGCGGCCATTATGTAATCCCGGGCCTTCCATATTACTCCAAAGTCATGAACTACTCCAAAGGCATATCTAGAGTCAGTGTAAATGTTGTCAGTTGAGTCTTTTGCCATGAGGCAGGCTTCAGTGAGGGCAATGAGTTCAGCCTCTTGTGCTGACTGGTCTGGGCTCAATTGTCTTGCACACAGCACCTCATGCTCACTAGTGACTGCCATGCCTGTATTGAACTTCCCCTTGTCATCGGCGTACCTTGAGCGTCCACAAAGAGAGTATAGTGTGGATTCAGTAATGGAGTGTCCTGAATTGATGGTGGCGTTCCTACTTCAGCCTCCATCATTGTGAGGCAGTCATGTTCCGGTTCAGCATAAATTGAGTCAGAGGAACCCCATAGTTCTTATTCTTGAAGATCCTGTCACGGCTGTATGTGAGCAACAATAGTATACACAGTAAAAGAGCTACTGACCGGACCCAAACTAGGGAGGATAAAGGGTGACCCCTGTCAGACCCTCAAAGCTCTCCCTATGCTGCTAAAGCACATGCCCGGATCCAAATGGCGGAACGAGGCATGCCCACGTACCTAAGACTGATGACCACTGTAACCCCTACAATAGTGGAAGGGGCACGGCCACCGGTGCCCTACTTAGTATATGGAGGGAACCGTGGCCACCTCAGATCCAGTCAGAAAATAATCAGGTACACAACAATGTCTGTACACTTAGCTGAAGGTGTTGCAGCCGCAGAGAAGACGGATCCAAGGACAGCTGGCAATATCCGGAGTGCTTGCTGCAGCAGAACACAGGTCCAGTGAACTTATAGCTACAAGTGAAGATACTAAAGCAAGAGCTACAACTGAAATGAGAACTATAATCCACGCCCTACAATAGGAGGAGGGGTGATATAAAGAGAGGGAAATCAAACGCATGAGGAACAGCTGGGAGGAAGGAAACCAAAAGTAAACAGAGCAGTGAGAACTCCTCCCAGCTCTAGTAGTGACATCATCACAGGGGTGGAGAAACAGAGCTGTGAGAACGTCCAAAAGCTCTGGTAGTGACAGTACCCCCCCCCCTCTACGGGTGGACTCCGGACACCCAGGACTCACCTTCTCAGGATGAGCCCTATGAAATGCCTTGATGAGGCGAGTGGCTTTAATGTCCGACACCGGAACCCACATCCTCTCCTCAGGACCATAACCCTTCCAATGAACGAGGTACTGAAGAGAACCGCGGACAACGCGAGAGTCCACAATTCTGGAAACCTCAAACTCCAGATTGCCATCAACCAAAATCGGAGAAGGAGGCAAAGAGGAGGGTACCGTGGGCTGGACATATGGTTTTAAGAGAGATCTGTGAAATACATTATGTATCTTCCAAACCCGTTGAAGATCAAGACGGAATGCAACAGGATTGATGACTGACAAGATTTTATAAGGCCCAATAAACTTGGGACCCAATTTCCAGGAGGGAACCTTCAGTTTAATATTTCTTGTAGACAACCACACCAGATCACCCACATTCAGGTCCGGACCAGGCACATGTCTCTTATCAGCCACATGCCTATACCTCTCACTCATCTTTTTAAGATTACTCTGAATATTTTGCCAAATGGTAGACAAAGACGAGGAAAATCTCTCCTCCTCAGGTAAACCAGAAAGAGCCCCTCCCGAGAATGTCCCAAACTGCGGATGGAACCCATATGCACCAAAGAATGGTGACTTATCAGAAGATTCCTGACGACGGTTGTTCAGAGCAAACTCAGCAAGAGGGAGAAATGAACACCAATCCTCCTGGTTCTCTGCCACAAAACAGCGCAAATATGTCTCCAGATTCTGATTGAGGCGCTCAGTCTGACCATTCGACTGCGGGTGAAAAGCAGAAGAGAAGGACAGCCGAACCCCCAGGCGAGAACAGAAAGCCTTCCAGAACCTGGACACAAACTGCGTGCCTCTATCGGAAACAATATCACAGGGAATGCAGTGCAATTTAACAATATGGTCGACAAAAGCTTGCGCCAACGTTTTAGCATTGGGTAAACCAGGGAAAGGTACGAAATGAGCCATCTTGCTAAAACGGTTCAACACCACCAGGATCACCGACTTCCCCGAGGAACGAGGAAGATCCGTGATAAAGTCCATGGACAGGTGTGTCCAAGGACGGGAAGGTATGGGTAACGGGAGAAGGGAACCTGAAGGCCGTGAACGAGGGACCTTAGCGCGAGCGCAAGTCTCACAAGCAGCCACAAAACCCTCCACCGACTTACGAAGAGCCGGCCACCAAAATCTCCGAGCAATGAGATCTACCGTGGCTCTACTCCCGGGGTGACCAGCAAGAACCGTATCATGATGCTCCTTAAAGAGTTTGTGACGTAGCTCAGGAGGCACGAACAACTTCCTAGAAGGACAACGGGCAGGTGCCTCAGTCTGGACAGCCTGGACCTCGGCCTCCAAATCGGAATATAGAGCAGAAACAACTACCCCCTCCGCCAAAATGGGACCCGGGTCCTCGGAGTTTCCTCCTCCCGGAAAACAGCGAGAGAGAGCATCAGCCTTCACATTTTTTATCCCAGGTCGGAATGTAACAACAAAATTGAATCTGGAGAAGAACAGAGACCATCTGGCCTGTCTCGGATTCATACGCCTGGCCGACTCCAAGTATGCCAGATTCTTATGGTCGGTAAAAACGGTGATAGGGTGCCTGGCCCCCTCCAACCAATGGCGCCATTCCTCGAAAGCCAACTTGATGGCCAACAACTCCCTATCTCCCACATCATAGTTTCTCTCTGCCGGGGAGAGTTTTTTTAGAGAAAAAGGCACAGGGTCGCCATTTGGCAGGAGAAGGGCCCTGGGACAAAACCGCACCCACACCCACCTCGGAAGCATCCACCTCAACAATAAAAGGTAAGGAAACATCGGGATGCACCAAGACGGGAGCAGACGCAAAACTCTCTTTAATCTTAGAAAAGGCTGCAAGCGCCTCCTCCGACCAAGAGGAAAAATCCGCCCCCTTTTTTGTCATGTCAGTAAGGGGTTTGACAACAGAGGAATAATTCAAAATGAACTTTCTGTAATAGTTCGCAAAACCCAGAAAGCGCATCAATGCCTTCTGATTCTCAGGAAGCTCCCACTCAAGTACAGCACGGACCTTCTCCGGATCCATGCGAAAACCAGAAGCAGAGAGGAGAAAACCCAGAAATTGAATCTCCGATACCATAAAAAGACATTTCTCCAGCTTGGCGTACAATTTATTTTCCCGCAGAATCTGCAGAACCTGAAAAAGATGATCCTGATGGGTCTGAACATCAGGGGAAAAAATCAAAATATCATCAAGATACACCAATACAAATTTCCCCATTAAATGGTAGAAAATACTATTAACAAAATGCTGAAAGACGGCCGGAGCATTCATCAGGCCGAAAGGCATAACGAGATTCTCGAAATGCCCGTTAGGGGTATTAAAGGCCGTTTTCCATTCATCCCCCTCTCTGACCCTGACCAGGTTGTACGCGCCTCTCAAATCCAATTTGGAAAACACCTTGGCCCCAACAATTTGGTTGAAGAGGTCCGGGATCAGAGGAAGGGGATAGGGATCGCGAATCGTGATACGGTTCAGCTCCCTAAAATCTAGGCAAGGTCTCAGAGAGCCATCTTTTTTTTTAACAAAAAAAAAACCCGCGGCCACAGGTGACTTTGAGGGACGAATATGCCCCTTCTCGAGACTCTCGGAGATATAAGTTCGCATTGCGATTCTTTCCGGTTGTGAGAGATTGTAGAGGCGTGCTTTTGGCAGCTTGGCGCCGGGAATGAGGTTATTGGGACAGTCAAACTCACAGTGAGGAGGTAGCTCCTGAACACCGCTCTCGGAAAACACGTCCGAGAAATCAGAGAGAAATGATGGCACAGTTTTAGTAGACACCTCTGCAAAAGTCGCTGAGACAATTCTCTCTACAAAAGTCACTCCACTCATTTATTTGCCTTCCTTGCCAATCAATAGTGGGGTTATGTCTAGTGAGCCAGGGTAACCCCAAAACTAGAGGAGAAGGCAATCCGTTAAGGACAAAACAAGATATATCCTCCACATGAGTGTCACCTACAGCTAGCCGGATATTGTGAACAATGCCCTTCAGAGATCTCTGTGAGGGTGGAGCAGAGTCAATAGCAAAAACAGGTATATCCTTTTCTAATGTGCAAACCTGAAAACCATGCATGGCTACAAATTGAGTGTCAATAAGATTGACGGCCGCTCCACTATCGACAAAAATCTCACAAGAAATGACTTTGCTCTCTAGCGCCACCCTGGCAGACAGGAGAAAACGGGAACTGCAGGTCAGAGGAAAAGCATCAATTCCTACATCAACTTTGCCCAAAGTAGCAGATGAAGCAGAACTTGATGATTTACCTTTTGAGGTTTTTCTCTTATTATCGCTCTTAGTACAGTTCAAGAATCTCCTAGACGGACAAACATTTGCCAAATGACCTATGCCCCCACAACAAACACACCATACTCTGAGGACTAAATCTCTTTTATCAGGGGCAAGTCGACCTAGCTGCATGGGCTCCTCCTCAGAGGGGAGCGAGACAGGATGAGGCCCCTGCACACTGAATGAGTCCGCACCACTGCCCCTAGACTGACAATGGCTGGACAGAGAGGTCTCATTTCTTTCTCTTAGACGCCTGTCAAGGAGTACCGCCAATGACATGGCAGACTCTAAGGACGTTGGTCTCTCATGGAAAGCAAACGCATCTTTCAATCTCTCTGAGAGACCATGACAGAACTGACTCCGGAGTGCAGCATCATTCCAACCCGAATCAGCTGCCCATCTCCGAAATTCAGAACAATAAAGCTCCGCAGACAGTTTGTTCTGGCATAAAACACGTAAGTTAGATTCGACCAGAGCAACACGATCCGGGTCATCATAAATCTGCCCCAGGGCCACAAAAAATCTTTCCACGGATCGAAGGGAGGGATCCCCTGATGGCAGCGAAAAAGCCCAAGTCTGAGCATTACCCCTGAGCAGGGAGATGACAATCCTCACCCTCTGCTCCTCCTTACCAGAGGAGTGGGGACACAAGCAAAAATGGAGTTTGCATGCCTCTCTGAAGCGAACAAAATTCTCACTGCCCCCGGAGAACGTTTCCGGAAGTGAGACCTTTGGCTCGCAACAGACTCCATGAGCCGGAGCAGAGCCCAATGCTTGAAGCTGAGTCATAGATTGACGGAGATCCGCTACTTCCAAAGAAAGACCCTGCATGCGTTCAACCAGGCCAGAAAGCGGATCCATGTAAAAAAAGGACGGTTTTGGTGGATTATAATGTCACGGCTGTATGTGAGCAACAATAGTATACACAGTAAAAGAGCTACTGACCGGACCCAAACTAGGGAGGATAAAGGGTGACCCCTGTCAGACCCTCAAAGCTCTCCCTATGCTGCTAAAGCACATGCCCGGATCCAAATGGCGGAACGAGGCATGCCCACGTACCTAAGACTGATGACCACTGTAACCCCTACAATAGTGGAAGGGGCACGGCCACCGGTGCCCTACTTAGTATATGGAGGGAACCGTGGCCACCTCAGATCCAGTCAGAAAATAATCAGGTACACAACAATGTCTGTACACTTAGCTGAAGGTGTTGCAGCCGCAGAGAAGACGGATCCAAGGACAGCTGGCAATATCCGGAGTGCTTGCTGCAGCAGAACACAGGTCCAGTGAACTGATAGCTACAAGTGAAGATACTAAAGCAAGAGCTACAACTGAAATGAGAACTATAATCCACGCCCTACAATAGGAGGAGGGGTGATATAAAGAGAGGGAAATCAAACGCATGAGGAACAGCTGGGAGGAAGGAAACCAAAAGTAAACAGAGCAGTGAGAACTCCTCCCAGCTCTAGTAGTGACATCATCACAGGGGTGGAGAAACAGAGCTGTGAGAACGTCCCAAAGCTCTGGTAGTGACAGATCCTCTTCAGCCTGTAGATCAATAAAATCTTCAGATTCTCCAGTATACTCCCCTCTTGGAAGAGGGAGAAGAGCAGCAGGATTGAGGATGTGACATCTTTGAATAGTGACATTTTCAGGTAGGAGCAGGCTACCTTGCAACCGTAGGTGACATTGATTAGTCAGATGCCCAGATTGTGTTTGTTGGAGAATGGCAGAAATGTCATGTGGTGCTAGGATAGTGAGGGGGTGGCCAAGTACCATATCAGAAGTGGTGTCCAGCAGGGCACTGACTGCATGTACAGCTCTGACAAAGGAAGGGGCTGCCCTAGGTCCAGTCTCTTTGTATGGTAGGACTTTGGGGTCCTTCAGGGTCACAGTGACTGGTGGGACATTGATTTAGATCCACAGGATTTACTTTATGCTGTTAAAGATAAAACAGGGCGCACCATAGGGTAATACCATTTGTAGACAGGTAAAATAAATGTTTCCAATACAAGGCTCACCTTTGGTGGTTGTGCTACCTGTAGGCACAACTCTAGTGAAAGCTTTTCAAGACGTGTGAATCGGAGTCACGATTTGATGATGGATCTGTAGCCGTGTAGGGATGACTTCTTGTCGGAGATATCAGAGGTCTCCAAGAAGTGATGAGATACAAAATGTACTTGATGAAGGGGAATTATTCCCTGAAACGCGTTGTACTCCTGCAATAAACAGTATCTCTTTACTATCATCATCTGGATTGGATTTTTGCGCCCTGGGATATTTTATCTACATACTTTTGTTGGTGGGACATTGAGGCGTCCGATATCCTGGGTTCCTTTGGCCCAGAGAGTATCGTGGATGAGGTGCAAAATGGTTTGCAGCGAATCCCCTTGGTCATATGAGTCGGCGTCCTGAAGTGTGGTTAATGCCATATAGAGGCAAGTATCTTCCGGGTGTAGGGCTGTACCGAGGATGACCGTTCCATCTTCTTTGAACTGTATGTTAGCCTGGATTTTCTGAAGAAAATCAGAGCCTAACAGATTGAAGGGGCATGTTTGGCTGACAACAAACTGCGACATGACTCCTGCAGGGAGGTGGAGTTGTTTTTTTTTAGTCCGGTAGAATCTAGAGGAAGGGACTGAGAGTGGCTTGGTCACGGGTTATGTTGCACAACCCCTGCTAGTCCAGAACAGGGAAATTGAATGTCAGTGAGCCAAGAAGGAGGTACTGCAGTCTCACATAATACACTGTGGGCTGCACCAGTGTCTACAAGTAATGAAAGTTCCTTCCCCGCCACCACGAGAGTCACTCGAGGGGCGAGACCAGTAGGAGGGGTAGAGACTGTCATACATGGAATGTCCCCTCCTTGCACTGGTTTGCCAGCGTTTTTTTGCGATAATGGGGCTGAGTGCCCCCCTGTCGCCGTTGATTGGTTGGCCACAGATATTTGCTACGGCAGTGCCGTTTGATGTATCCGGGCTTGCTGCATCCATAACAGACATGAGGTGGTGGGTGTTCTCCACCATCTTCTCCTGACATTACAGCTATCACAGCAGCACGAGTTTTCTTTGTGTTGCTCTCTAGACCCTTTGCAATCTGCTCCAACATGTCTAGTGTCAGGGATTTCCACTCGGGGCGACAGGTCACAAGGGCTTTGTTTATCTCTGGTCGTAGACCATCGACAAACGAGTGGGCCAAGAGTCTGAAATGGACAGGCTCATTCTGACTGAAACCCATGTCTTTGTAACTTTGTTTAATCCTCTGAGCAAATTTCTCGTCAGTTTCAACTTTTTCCTGTGTCATATCCTGTAATGTGGTAGATTGGTCTGCTAATCTTGCTTTTGCCCATTTCTGTAGTTGCTCTATAAAGTATTCCCCAGACTCATGATCCCGGGGGTCAAAGTTATCACCCTTCAGTTTACGGGTGTGGATTTGATCCATTATCAGTGAAGAGTATTCACCTGTCTTGTTTTCCACTATACTTTCCAGGTCTGACCATGTGCACCCATACGTTTGATGCACTTGGGACAGTTTCCTGAAAAAGGGCATGGGGTGGGTCTCAGGGTCAGCCAGTAAATTCACTATGGTAAATAACTGTTGTGGGGTGAAAGACACATATTTTGGAGGTCCCTGTGGCCGGTTAAGTGCTAGGGATTCTTTCAGTGTCTCAAGGTTTCCCTGCTAAATTTTCTGTAAGTTCTTTTGTAATTCTGTAACCTGACTCTGCAGTATTTGATCTTGTGAATGTCATGATGGACGCACGACCATGGGTACAGACCACTGTGGTGCCAGGGATAAAGTTGGCGGACCACCGTAGTCTGTCGGGGTACCCCACGGAGGAGTCTGCATATCACCCGGTGCATTTTGTATGCCCGTAGTGGATTCTGCAGCGCCGTCTGCATCCCCCTGTTCTGTTTCCTCAGGTTGCCCCCCCACCATTATAGGAATAAGGGTGGCAGGTGAGTGGGGTAGCATGAATGTACCGTCTGGGTTGACCATGGGGTACAAGGTAGCAGTAGGAAGGGGTAAAGGTGACATAGGAGTGATGGGGGGGTCCGGATCGAATTATATTAAAGGTCTGTTCATGGGCGTTGGCTGGGGACAAGATGATGCTGTAGCTAACATGGGAAGTAATGAGATGTGCCGGGGAGTAGTTACCAAGGTGAGGTTTTGTGGGCGGGGAGCCCCACAGGCAAGGCACGTATCACCGGAGGAGGGATTCTGTTGACCACATGTTTTGCAGGTCCACCCACCTACTTTCTTCCCGGCGCCATTATAGGGCGGTGGCAAGTCATATATCAATGCAACACCAGGTTTACAGAAAAATCTGTCTTTTCTCATCAAAATTTTGTTCTCCCCCCGTCTGTTCAAATTCTTTACTACAGTCCAACCACACACAGACCATGTCTGTCAATTTATCACCCTTTAACTTTCCTCTCTTCTTCTTCAACAACATCTGCCACATAACAGGGCAGTGTGCCACCTTTTGGTATGTTATACATTTTTTCTAACTTGCTTAAACATTTAACAAATCATTTTCCCCGTTTGTCCGCCATGTACTGCTCAGGGGAACAGTAACCCTTTGGGACACTCCATTGGTTTCTCATTATCTTTTGCACCTACTGGAGCCGTCTAAAGGCCTCTGCATAGAGTAATCACTGAACCTGAAGACCTTTGAGTCCCAGTCAGCACACTCTGGGCTACCGCGGACCGCTCTCCCCCCTTCTGTGATCATCCCCTTTTCGGAGATTTGAGTCAGACGCCGGGCTGAACTCCGATACAGGCTAATAGGAGAACTCTGTGTCTCAGTCAGTGATACTTGTCAACAGGGTCTTCACAACTTATAGGCACAACACAGTACATCATGAATTTAAAAACATATGGGGTTCTTACTTTCATGCCCTCGAGGACGTCCCAGACTACTGACGCACCCCTCCCTCAGACAAACACCAAGAGGCTACACCAGGGGACACTTTATAGGCAAGATGACTCAATTTTCCTACCTCGTATTACGGGTCACGATCCCGGTGTCCGTTAGTGCGCCTCTCCTCGTCTGGTCTCCGGGGGTACGGGAACAGAGGGTCCAATCCTCGAGCCCCATGCTGGGCGCTAAAATTGTTGTGGTTCTGGTCAAACTGCCAGTTTGGTTGATGTACTGCTCCAAATTAGTTAATGTACGTGCACGGAGAGATCAAACTGAAACAACACACAGCTGGGGGGTCATAACAGGATCTCTGCTTTATTATAGGTTACAGCAGTTTATATAGAATAGGAAGAAGTGGGGGATGTAAGGTGGCGTGTATCTTTTCTATTGGCTATAAACTCAGTATTTTCTGTCACATCGATGACAAGAGGAAGTTCCCCCTCCCCCTTGCTGGTGGGTGAAGCTGTTAATTCTTGTTTCTTTGAAACTGCTTGCTTGAGCTGAACGGAAACCACAAAGAAGCACATAATAAAACACAAAGTAAGATTCTAGTTTATAGACGTTGGCTGAAGGCCTGGCCGCCATCTTAGCTATGCATAGTTCTCAACAAGCAAGTATCAATTTTGTCTTAATGGTCCTTAACAAGCTGAACTCCCACCTGGCCTAATTGCTCCAAATTTTATTCTGTTCTATAGTATTACTACTTCTGGCCAACTTTCCGTAAAAATTGTCTCGCACACATGAGGCGGCATCACCAGATCCATTGGGAAAAAATAGAATTGACCAGCAACCGGAACAAGTCTGTCCACCGTCTCCTGGTCTTCTTTGTGGCAGCCAGTATAGTGTCCTTGTCCCCAAACAGTAGAGGGTCCTTGTCATCGTCCTCATCAGTTACTTGTTCTCCTGCTCAGACTTCTCCTCCCCCACTTTGTCTTTAGTCATCAATAATGGAAAGTATCACCAGAAAACAGGGTGCAGTGGTTGCTATACCACTTAGTCATGGTAATTGTGGTACAGTTCCTCGACTTTCCTAAAATATAATTATTCTCTAAAATGTACCGTATTTTTCGTTTTATAAGACGCACTTTTTTTCCCTCCAAAGTGGAGGGAAAAAGTCACTGCGTCTTATAAAACAAATAGAACTAAAATTAGGTGGCACAGGAGCTCTCACTAACAGCTCCTGAGCCTGCCATTAAACTGTTGGGTGGGGTGGCGGCTTCACTAAAGGCTTCTGCCGCTAGCCCGCGCTTCTTTAACAAGACTGGACCAGGGATGGGCGGGCTGGCGGCTTCACTTATTGTGCTCCGCTGCTGCCAGTCCACCCGCTATTATAGTAAACAGAATTTTCTCCTTGTACAGAGATTTCAGAGACTTCCACTTCTGTTTTACCTCTTCTACCTCTTGAATCAGTAACTCTGGGCTTGTCTGCTCCCTTTTGACAATGTTCTCTTCTTGTATGAATTCAGGAAAGAAGTGCAGGACTTGCAGCTGGCTGCACAGCATCTTCTGCTTTCTACGTCGCTCCATGGAATCATCCACCAGGACTGGTTGGGATCTCAACCTCACCTTCTTCTTCACGCCGCACGTCCAGACAAGGGCGGTTCGAGAGGGAATCCAAAAGCTCTCCGCCATCCTGTCACTGCTTCCTGCTCCCAAACTACTTGTCTGGACGTGCAGTGTATAGAAGAAGGTGAAGGCGAGATCCCAGCCAAAGTCCTGGTGGATTATTGTCACGACCCATGGTCATGGTCGTGACTCTTTGAGTCCGCTTGCAGTTGTCAGCGGTCATTTGGTTGTTCACCGCAGCCGTGAGTGTTTTGCCTCACGTGCGGTTACCGCTGGCAACATGGTGTTCTTGGCAGTGTAGCAGCCTGAGCTTGTTGCTGGGCTGCTCACTGTCTATGCATGCGGTTGCCTATGGCAATTTGTGTAGGTATGCACTTTGCATGTCTGTTTGTTGTGCACGAGGTTGTGTTTGTGTGCACTTTCCCTTTATGTATGTGTGTTTTCCCTTCTGTGGCATTGGAAGGGTTAACTTCCTTCCCAGTGTGTGTGTGATGTCACTGGGTGTGTCCAACCTTTGGGTGTGGCCACTTTGGCCTATATATACCCTCTCTCTAGCAGTGCTCAGTAGGTTGCTTCAGTCTTGCTAGCTGAGGCAGCCTCCTGTGCTTTCCATTCCTCTGTGAGAGCCACCACTGTGGTCATAGGTTTAAGTTCAGGTTTTATGTCTCTTTATGTTTATTGCAGCGTATGGTTCCTGGGTTCCTGTGTGATGTTTGGTGTGTGCTGTATCCGTCTATGTTGTTGTGGACTGCAGCACTTGTGCACGGGTTCCAGGCTGTGTGTCTGTGGCAGGTAGGTGTGATATTAGTTTCAACTACCTGCCATTACCATATGTCTGTATATGTTCCCCTACTCCTTTATAGCTTGGTCAGTGAGCCTCCTGTTGCTCCGTGTCAAGGAGGAACAGGTCGTCTCACCCTTCTCCTAGTCCAGGGCCACCCTGAGGGCTAGTAGGAATTACAGGTTCCAGTGTATGAGCCCTCCCACCATCAGGGTCGGCTCATACGGCTAGGAGACAGGGTCAGAATTAGGGATGTGTTAGGAGGTGACCAGCTCCCTGATTCCTGTCCTGGCCTAACAGCTATACTGGAGAGAGACATCGCCCGGCTGAGGGTTTCCCCTCATTATCAGCCGTGACAATTATTCCATGGAGCGACGCAGAAAGCAGAAGATGCTGTGCAGCCAGCTGCAAGTCCTGAGCTTCCTTCCTGAATTCATACAGGAAGAGAACATTGTCAAAAGGAAGGAGACAAGCCCAGAGTTACTGATTCAAGAGATAGAAGAAGAGGTAAAACAGAAGTGGAAGTCTCTGAAATCGCCGTACCAGGAAAAGGTGAATGAAGTTGAAGAGATTATACAGTAAACCGTTGGGCGGGCTGGCAGCTTCAGTGAATGTGCTCTGCTGCCGCCAGCCCGCACTTCTTTAGTCCTGCTGATTAGTGGTGAGCGCAGTGGTGCTGCCCTCACCTCCATCAGCTTCCTTCTAATTTCCGGCTGTACCAGCTCTGCTCCTGCTGTGTACAGCGGTCTTGTGTACCCAGTCCCCGGGTGAGTGGAGCTCAGGGCAATATAAAAATTACTGTAAATGTGTCATATATGACTACAACCCCCCCCCTTCCCTCATCCATAGGTATCCACCCAGGTACTGGTGTTGGACCCCCTTTTGCCTTCAGAACTGCCTTAATTCTATGTGGCATTGATTCAACAAGGTGCTGATAGCATTCTTTAGAAATGTTGGCCCATATTGATAGGATAGCATCTTGCAGTTGATGGAGATTTGAGGGATGCACATCCAGGGCACAAAGCTCCCGTTCCACCACATCCCAAAGATGCTCTATTGGGTTGAGATCTGGTGACTGTGGGGGCCATTTTAGTACAGTGAACTCATTGTCATGTTCAAGAAACCAATTTGAAATGATTCGAACTTTGTGACATGGTGCATTATCCTGCTGGAAGTAGCCATCAGAGGATGGATACATGTTCTCATTCTGTTTACGCCAAATTCGGACTCTACCATTTGAATGTCTCAACAGAAATCGAGACTCATCAGACCAGGCAACATTTTTCCAGTTTTCAACAGTCCAATTTTGGTGAGCTCGTGCAAATTGTAGCCTCTTTTTCCTATTTGTAGTGGAGATGAGTGGTACCCGGTGGGGTCTTCTGCTGTTGTAGCCCATCCGCCTCAAGGTTGTGCGTGTTGTGGCTTCACAAATGCTTTGCTGCATACCTCGGTTGTAACGAGTGGTTATTTCAGTCAACGTTGCTCTTCTATCAGCTTGAATCAGTCGGCCCATTCTCCTCTGACCTCTAACATCCACAAGGCATTTTTGCCCACAGGACTGCCGCATACTGGATGTTTTTCCCTTTTCACACCATTCTTTGTAAACCCTAGAAATGGTTGTGCGTGAAAATCCCAGTAACTGAGCAGATTGTGAAATACTCAGACCGGCCCGTCTGGCACCAACAACCATGCCACGCTCAAAATGGCTTAAATCACCTTTCTTTCCCATTCTGACATTCAGTTTGGAGTTCAGGAGATTGTCTTGACCAGGACCACACCCCTAAATGCATTGAAGCAACTGCCATGTGATTGGTTGACTAGACAGGTGTTACTAATAATTCTTTAGGTTAGTGTATATCAATGTCACTTTGACTTTATTTTTTTTTAAAAACAACTTTTTAAAAAGGGACAAGGAAGGGATATAAATAATCCCAAGTCCCAAGAGACTTCAAAGTGTTATATACCAATTTTCAGGCCAATTGGAGTATATTTGATTTTGGTAGAATCATTTGGGACATTAATTGATGTTTTGGTAACATTCAACAAATTGCAATTGCAAGTAGGGGAGTTGCTAGGTTAAAATATTCGGGGGGCCTGGGCCCTGGATGTTTTGTCCCAGGCACCAAATATACAGCCTGCCAGATAGATACAACTGTATTGCCCTCCTCAGGACGGCAATACAAATGAATCTAATGCACTGCATGTGATCAGTGCTAAAGGCAGTGGTTGAAAAGGACTTGTGAGGATGCCACCATCATGTGACCAGTTCAGGAAAGGACAGCGCTCAGCAGTGAAGAGGAGAAGTCCTGGAAAAGAAGCTGTGGTGAGGTCTGTGACATGAGGAGAGGTAAGTGAAGGGATAGATTCTCATTGTGAGAGGCAGAGTAATGCTGGGAGTTGTGTTTATTTAACTGGGACTGTATGTTAGGGCTGAAGGGAGGGATGTTATGTACATAGGACTGTATGTTGATGAGGTGATTTTATTTACATAGGATTGCATGTTGGAGGTCCTGGGGCAGGGTGATGTTATCTACATAGGACTGTATGTTGAAGGCGGCTGTGGTAAGGAGTGATGTTATTTACATGGGACTGAATGTTGAGGGGATGATGTTATTTACACGGGACGGCATGTTTCAGGTGGCTGGGGCAGAGTGATGTTATTTACATGGGACTATATGTTGAAGGTTGCTGTGGGAGGGAATGATGTTATTTACATGGGACTGAATGTTGATGGGGTGATGTTATTTACATGAGACTGGATGTTGGAGGTGGCTGGGGAGGGGGTGATGTTATTTATATGGAACTGCATGTTGAAGGTGGCTGTGTGAGAAAGTGATGCTATTTACATGGGACTGAATGTTGAGGGGATGTTGTTATCTACATGGGACTGCATGTTGGAGGTGGCTGGGGAGGGGGTGATGTTATTTACATGGGACTGTATGTTGAAGGCAGCTGTGGGAGGGAGTAATGTTATTTACATGGGACTTAAGATTTAAGTGGGTGATGTTATTTACAAGGGATTGCATGTTGGAGGTGGCTGTGGAGGGGGTGATGTTATTTACATGGGACTGTATGTTGGAGGGGCTGGAGAGGCTGAAGGGAGGGGAGTGATAGTAGAGATTTTTTTATTCAACATGCGGCAATATTCATGTTACGTTTCGGCACGCAGGCCTTCCTCAGACACTGCCGTATCAAAAAACATAAAAATAAAATTGATCAAAATGTAAATGAACTTCTTGTCATAGATACATTCACAACATAATATGAAATAAAATGAAGAAAAGGCTTCCGCAAAATACAATTACAAAAATTACATAAAGATGTTGCTCTAGTAGCGAATTGCCATTTTAGAGCTATTACAGAACAAATTTTAGGTCTGAACAAAGGCTACATAGTGAACACCTAAGAGGACAAGTAGACTCCTAATATTATCTTTTACACTGTATAGCACTTTGAAATAAATCTTTGTCCGGATTGCCTCATAAGTACTGAACTTGAAGACAAATGTGTTAGATACTGTGTGTAAGTTTAAGGAGTGTTGATCGAGTACCAAAGTGCTCGGGTGCTCGGGTCGAACATCTCGGGATGCTCAGGTGCTCTACCGAGCACCCAAGCAAGAGAACCTACAAAAGAACACTGAGAGCTGATAAGCTATAAAAATATTGTTTTATTAAATACGTAATTAAAAACATACAGAGAGATGACAGACAAATGCACAAAGTGCAGCACAATCCTGGGAGAGTTGGTAGAGTACAAAAAATGTATAAAAGCAGAAGTGACCCAAATGTAAATACATCCAAATGAAGCAAAGCTACCATATAAAATATATATTGAAGGAATACCCACTGTTGGTAGGAGTACAAATAATATCATCAGATATAAAGTGCAAGTGCAAGCTTATGTATATAAGCGAAGGAAAGGAGAGGTAACCCTCCAATGTGGGTCCTTGAATATATATATATATATATATATATATATATACCTATTCAATTAGTCTAGGCGGATAATAAAGTGCATGTGCAAATCACGCAATAGTTACAAGAAGAAACACATGATAAGTGTTTGATCAAAAGCCAAAAAAAACACAAAAGGTATAATAGGTAAGCAGGTAAATGGAATAAGGTCACATACCGTGTGTGAAGTAATGGTAAGTCCACAGGAATACTGCACACCCCGACGCGCGTTTCAAGCACAATGGAAGTCAATCGGAGAACCTGAGCATTAAACCAGGTACCCCCTGCTCTGAAGACGGGAGGGTGTCTGGTTCATAGGAAAAGGTCAGAAATTGATGGAAACACCACAGAAACCGGGAACAGCATGGGGAGGATGTCTGGATGCATCTTGGACTCCCAGGTTGCTGCTGGGAACGATGTTGCCAAGTAGTACGCCACTTTTACAGACTGACAATAATACGCACAAAACCAAAGATAAAATTGATTTCAGAGGAAAAATTGTTAGGAAACATTCTTTCCTGTATATTTACTTGAATAAAAAGTGCAAGGGCTGCCAAAAATTACAAGGAAGAGGCACTCTGATACAACCTGTATATCACATAATGGAGGGCCTCATTCACATTGTGGTACAATTGTTCAGGTGGTGGGACTACTACACTCATAAATCCTATGCACTAAGTGAAAGAGCTTCCAAAAATTACAAGGAACCGGCACTCCAATACACCCTTTATTACACATAAAGGAGGGCATCATACACCCATGAAAAATTAGTATTGATGGCCTGCTAGTGACCCTCAAAAACATTAGGAACAAGGTCCTTTGATGGCGAGTGCCTGCTGATTAGCTAACTATTGAAAAAATTATGGGCGAGGGCCTGCTGGTGAGCTGACCCTGTAAAACATTATGGTTGAGGGCCTGCTGGTGAGATGACCCTCAAAAACATTATATGCGAGGGCCTGCTGGTGAGCTGACACTTTAAAAGATTGTAGGTGAGGGCCTGCTGGTGAGCTGACCCTGTAAAACATTATGGTTGAAGGCCTGCTGGTGAGCTGACCCTTTAAAACACTATATGCGAGGGCTTGCAGGTGAGCTGACCCTCTAAAAGATTGTAGGTGAGGGCCTGCTGGTGAGCTGACCCTCTAAAACATTACATGTGAGGACCTGCAGGTAAGCTGGCCCTCTAAAAGATTGTAGGTGAGGGCCTGCAGGTGAGCTGACCCTCTACAACATTAGGAGCAAGGGCAGACTAATAATCATGTTGATATGAGGAGGAGGATGAGAAAAGGAAGATGGAACTATATACCTTTTTTGTGGTGGAAGGGGTGCATTCATACAGTGTATTCAGTACATTATAAAAAAAACACATTTAAAGTGCTTTTATGTTCAGCCGTTTTCCTTTGGTGGAGTAGAATAGGCAAGGGCAATCCAGGCCTTGTTAATTTTTATAAGAGTCAACCTGTCAGCATTTTCAGTTGACAGCCGGATGCGCTTATCAGTTATTATGCTCCCAGCAGCACTAAATACCCACTCTGACAAAATGCTGGCGGCAGGGCAGGCCAGCACCTCCAAGGCATTGAGCGCCAGTTCGTGCCACATGTCCAGCTCGGACACCCAGCAATTGAGGACGCTGACACAGTCTGCTACGTACTCCTTCACCATCTTCCAAAATGTTTCCATCCTTGTGACACTAGACCGCGCATCAGGGTGAGGGTGCTGGCGGGGTGTCATGAAACTGTCCCAGGCTTTGGAGAGTGTTGCCCTGCCTCTGTAGGAACTGCTGTGTATTCCACTCGTCTCCCCTTCTCGGTTGCCCAAGGAACTACGTACTCTGCCGCCAGGGTTGTCAGCTGGAAATTTTTGGAGCAATTTTTCCACAAGGACCTTCGGGTATTGCACCATTTTGCTCATCCTCTCCACCACAGGAATGAGAGATGAGAAGCAGGGGGTCGAGAACGGTGAACAACCAGTAATCAGTGTTGTCCAAAATGCGTAAAACGTGTGGGTCACGAGAAAGGCAGCCTAACATTTAGTCAGCCAGAGTCCCAACAGGAAAGACTTCGCTGTCATCATCAGGAGGATGACTCTCAATCTCCTCATCCTCTTCCTCCTCTACTGCCCATCCACGCTGAACAGATGGAATTAAACTTCCATGGGTACTACCCTCTGTAGCGAAGGCAACCGTCTCCTGCTCCTCATCCTCATCCAATTTGTGCTGAGAAGACGAACTGAGGGTGGTTTGGCTATCACCCTGTGTAATGTCTTCCCCCATTTCCACCTCTTCCACATGAAAAGCATCGGCCTTAATTGTGAGCAGCGAGCGTTTGAGTAGACACAGAAGAGGGATGGTCACGCTGATAATAGCGCTATCGCCGCTCACCATCTGTGTTGATTCCTCAAAGTTTCTTAAAACCTCACAGAGGTCAGATATCCATGCCCACTCCTCGCTTGTGAAAAGTGGAAGCTGACTGGAAAGGTGACGACCATGTTGCAGCTGGTATTCCACTACTGCCCTCTGCTGCTAACAAAGCCTGGCTAATATGTGGAACGTGGAGTTCCAGCGCGTGCTCACGTCGCACAACAGTTGGTGAGCTGGCAATTGTAAGCGCTGCTGCAGCGTTGACAGACCGGCAGAAGCTGTCGACTTGCAGAAATGGGCACACACACGGCGCACCTTCACCAGTAGCTTAGACAAATTGGGGTAGGTTTTGAGAAACCGCTGAACCACTAAGTTGAAGACGTGGGCTAGGCATGGGATGTGCGTGAGCTTGCCGAGCTCCAAAGCCGCCACCAAGTTACTGCCATTATCAGACACAGCTGAGTCTGGTCTCTTATCCTCTACCACAGCTCTGGGGTGCTGTTTGTCACCTAAGCAGATCAGCTTAAACACGGTCTGTTGCCGCTTCCCCACTGTAGTGCTACACTGCTTCCAGCTACCAACTGATGGTTGACTGGTGCTGCAAGAGGATAATTCTGAGGTGGAAGTGGAGGAGGATGCAGGGGAGAAAAAGTGGGGGTTGGAGCCACTAACGTAAGTGGTGGCGGAAACCCTGATGGAATTAGGGCCTGCAATCCTTGGCGTTGGTAACACCTTTGCCATCCCAGGGTACGACTTGCTCCCGGCCTCCACAACGTTTACCCAGTGTGCTATCAGAGAAATGTAGCCTCTCTGGCCATGTGTCAGTGGTTAAGTGGACCTTCCCAGTAACTGCGTTGGTCAGGGTACGGGTGATGTTCTGGGATACATGCTGGAGTAAGGCAGGCGAGGCACACCGTGAAAAACAGTGGCGGCTGGGGACTGCGTAACGAGGGACGGCCGCCGACATCTGGCTGTGGAAGGCCTCAGTGTCCACAAGCCTAAATGGCAACATTTCCAGGGCCAGTAATTTGCACATTTAGTGCTATGGCTTGTGGATGACTGGGTATTTGTGCTTGCATTTAAATTCCTGGGGTAAGGACATTTGTACGCTGCGCTGGGACACGGAAGTGGATATGGTCACTGATGGTGCTTGCGAAGGTCCAGGTGCAGGGCGGGAGGCATCCAGGCCTGCGCTTTCGACCGGGGATTGGCCAGCACGTAACACAGGGGAAGAGGAGGCAGTAGTGTGACCTGCAGACACAGATTGTGGACCCAGGCATTTGGCCCACCTTTTATGTTGCTTTGATGCCATGTGGCGGATCATGCTGGTGGTGGTGAGGTTGCTAGTATTCATCCTCCTGACTTGTTGACCTAACAACCTCAGTTTTTGACAACTGTGTCTCATCCTCATTATCAACCTGTTGAGACACTAATTGCCGTTGACCTATTGGCAACTATGTCTCATCATCATCATCCACCTCGTGAAACACAAATTGCTGTTCCCCACCGTCATCTTCTTGTGACTGTGGATGCTCAAGAGTTTGGGAATCAGGGCACAAGATCTCATGTCCCTCTTCAAGTGGGCTTGTCGAGAGGCCTAAATGAAGGAATGGCGCTGAAAAGAGTTCCTCGGAATATCCAAGTATGGGATCACTTGTTTGGCAAGACTCTCCATGGTGGGAAGAAGGATCAGGGTGAGGATTGTGTTGACCAGACTCTTGGCTACTGAGACCGGACTTGGTGGAAGACAGGGTGGTGCTTAACTGACTGGAAGCATTATCTGCTGCAATCCAACTGACCACCTGGTCGCACTGGTCTGACTTTGAGAGTGTTGTCCTGTGCCGCCCTGGAAACTGGGACATAAAGCTAGGTATCGTGGATGATTGTTTTTCTTCTTCTCTGGCAGCAGGCACAGTTTCAATGTACCCAGGGCCACGGCCTCTGGTGCACCATCAGCATCACGGCCACTTCCCTGTCCCTTACTGCTCGCCTTCTTCTTATTAAATGTTATATATGCTTGAAAGTATGTCACACGTACAGTAGCATAGGATTTTTAAGTGTATGCGCAAAAAAATAAAAAAAGGTATTTGGGATGTGGAAACATCCTACAGGAGATATAACGCAGATAATGTGGCTGATGTCACCAGTGACTAATAAAAAATTACAGGGAATGTCAGAGTTATTTGGGATGTGGAAACGTTACACAGCAGAAATACCGCAGATAATGTCGCTGATGTCACCAGCAGCTAATAAAAAATTACAGGGAATGTCACAGGTGTTTGGGATGTGGAAAAGTTATGCAAGAGACATATTGACTATAATGTCACTGATGTCATCAGCAGCTAATAAAAAATTACAGGGAATGTCAGAGGTATTTGGGATGTGGAAACGTTATACAGCAGAAATACCGCAGATAATGTCGCTGATGTCACCAGCGGCTAATAAAAAATTACAGGGAATGTCACAGGTGTTTGGGATGAGGAAAAGTTACGCAAGAGAAATATTGACTATAATGTCACTGATGTCATCAGCGGCTAATAAAAAATTACAGGGAATGACACAGGTATTTGGGATGTGGAAACGTCACACAGGAGATATGCTGTATATAATGTCAATGCTGTCACCAGCGGCTAATAAAAAATTACAGGGAATGTCACAGGTATTTGGGATGTGGAAACGTTACACAGGAGAAATACTGCAGATAATGTCGCTGATGTCAGCAGCGGCTAATATAAAATTACAGGGAATGTCACAGGTATTTGGGACGTGGAAACATTACACAGGAGAAATACCGCAGATAATGTCGCTGATGTCACCAGCGGCAAATAAAAAATTACAGGGAATTTCACAGGTATTTGGGATGTGGAAATGTTACACAGGAGAAATACCGCAGATAATGTCGCTGATGTCACCAGTGGCTAATATAAAATTACAGGGAATGTCACAGCTATTTGGGATTAGTGTTGAGCGCGAATATTCGAAAAACTAATATTAATTGCGAATATCGCAACTTCACGAATATTTCGAATATAGTGCTATATATTCGCGATATCGAATATTCGTCATTTTTTAACATCTGGAAACATGATTCCTCCCTGCTTCTTTCTTGTGGGTCAATGAGTCATACGGAAAAAATACACTGGATGTCACAGATATTTTTGGGATGCGCACACGTTACACAGGAGATGTAGCGCAGATAATGCCGCTGTCTATTTATCACAGGATGCGCTAAAAATAGATATTGCTGCCAAACACAATAGACTTTAAAAGGACTTTTGGGTCTGTAAAGTTTTAGCAATTTAGCACAGGTTGCGCTAAAAATATATATTGCTGCTGCCTCACACAACAATACTCCTTAAAAGGACTTTTGGGTCTCTGACAAGTTTTTCAACTTAAAAATATAAATTTCAGTCCCTACACTATCTTTCCCTTCTTCAGCACAGCTCTCCCTGACTAACACTGAGCCGAACACATGTCATATCACCCAATGACGTGTTCCGGCCAGCCAATCACTGTAATGCCAGTAACCAACATGGCTACGGCATTACATTGAAGGGCAGTACTTACCTGCACATTTATTGGCTGCGTAGCATCAACACTAAGTTTAAGGAATGAATACCAAGTACAGAGAGGTAACATGCCCATAAGTTGCTCTAAATAATATCTTGCCATATTGGATCCATGGTGCTTACCATGAGGGGAGTGATGTTATTTACATGGGGCTGTATTTTGGAGGGGGCAGGAGAATTGGTATGATGTTATTTACATGGGACTCTATGGCGGAGGGAGGGAAATAAGGTTATTTACATGGGACTATATGGTGGAGGAGCTGAGAAATTATAATTTCTTAGGGCACTAAAGGAAGGAATATAACTACAGGGGGCACTGCATGGGGCATTATAATTACTGGGGGCAGTTCAGTGTGATCATTATAACAGTAAGGGGCCATATAAATGCGGGGGGCACTGTAGGGGTATTTTAAATACAGGGGACATTATAGGCCAGTAATGGCTAACCTCCGGCACTCCAGCTGTGGTACAACTACAACTCCCAGCATGCTCCATTTATTTATGTGGAGTTTTGAGAACAGCCAAGCAAGAATGCATCCTTGGAGTTGTAGCTTTACCACAGCTGGAGTGCCGGAGGTTAGCCATCACTGAAATAGGCATTCTTATTACTACTGGGGGCTCAATAGGAGTGACTTATAGATCCACCTTATTTCTACTAAGAGCACTATGTGGGGCCTTGTTACTACTGAGGGGTCTGTAGAGACTTTATTACCACTGGGGGAACGGTAGGGGGGCCATATTTCTACTGGGGGGTCTGTGAGGGTATTATTATTACTAGAAAGCTCTTCTACTAATGAAGGCACTTTTAAGGAGCCTTATCACTGTTGGGGGCAGTATTACTAATGAGGGCATTCTAGAAGGGAATTACTATTGTTGGGACTTTGATGAGCACTAATGGGGAGGGTGCAACTGCCCTGGGGGGAAAAATTGTTAGACGGCTGGAGGAGCTTTTAAACTAGGATCTGGGGGAGGGTGGGGGGGGGGGTCATAGTGTAGATATAGAGTGGGATATAGAAGGGGACAGTGAGGGCTGGGGTTAGCAAAGAAAGTAGAGAGAAGACTGGGCATAACTATACACTTATGAAAAACAGAACTGCTGGTAACAAGAACCTGTTACATACAAACATCAATCAAGGTAACCCAAAAATCCCGGATATTCACTTTACAGGTAATAGTAATTTAAAATGTATTTTCACAAATGCAAGAAGTCTAGCTAGCAAAATGGGGGGACAGGAGGCTCTGGTACTAGAAGAACACATAGATGTAGTTGGTGTGGCTGAGACATGGTTGGATTCTTCGCATGACTTGGCTGAAAATATTAAGGGTTTTACATTATTTAGGAAAGATAGGGTCAAAAGAAAAGCAGGTGGCGTGTGCCTGTATGTGAGGAGTGATCTGAAGAAAAGTGTGAAAGAGGCAATTGTGGGTGAGGATGGTGAGGATGGAGAAACCTTATGGGTGGAAGGTGTAATTTATAGACCCCCTAACATCACAGAAGAGATAGAAACGCAACTGTATAACCATATAGAGCGGGCTGCACAGGCTGGTACAGTAGTCATAATGGGAGAGTTTAACATCCCAGAACAGCAGGTAGCAAAAGAGAACAAAACAAATCCCCAAAAATTCTTAAAAAATATAAATGCAAAAAAACCTAGGTCTGAGCAGGTAGGTCCACTAAATAATGATAAAGGGGGGTAGTCACTGAAGATAAGGAAAAGGCAGAGTTACTACATGGGTTTCTTAGCTCTGTATATACAAAAGAAGAGAAAGGAGCTGATATCTGTGGTGCTGGGGCTGTTAGTACATCCAGTAATATACTCAATTGGCTGACTGTAGATATGGTCCAAGATAAGTTAAAGGGGTTATCCCATCATAATGATCACTGTTAAATCAGTTAATGATTTGACAGTGATAATTTTTGTAAATATACTTGATTAACAAATTCCCACCGTTTAGGAGAAAATTCATCCCCACTTACCTTATTGTTGTGACTCGGTCTCCCCTGGTTATGGCCACCGCTCTTCTCCAGAAACCCGATGGTCACGCTTGCTCAGAAGACTTCTTCTTTTCTCCCGGCTGGGCTGCTCGCTGTCCTGAACGCGCACGCTGCCGCGCATGCGCGACGGTGACTTCTTCCCGGCCAGAATAGTCCAGATGGATTACATCCAAGAGTGCTTAAAGAGCCTTGTTCAGTTATTGTTGGGCCCTTGTTTATAATTTTTAAAGATTCTCTAGGTACTGATACAGTGCCAAGTGATTGGCGCAAGGCAAACGCGGTGCCCATATTCAAAAAAGGATCAAGGTCCTTCACAGGTAATTATAGACCAGTTAGTTTAACTTATGTTGTGGGAAAAATGTTTGAAGGACTCTTAAGAGACTATATACAGGAGTATGTGATTATAAATAATATTATAAGTGATAACCAACATGTGTTTACTAAGAAAAAAGTTTTCAGACTAACTTGATTTGTCTTTATGAGGAGGTGAGTAGTAGCCTGAACAGAGGG
This sequence comes from Bufo bufo, assembly GCF_905171765.1. Classification (NCBI taxonomy): domain Eukaryota; kingdom Metazoa; phylum Chordata; class Amphibia; order Anura; family Bufonidae; genus Bufo; species Bufo bufo. Next base: position 159,540,433 of record NC_053395.1, read on the forward strand.
GCGGCTGTGGATGTAGTGTTTCTGGATTTTGCAAAGGCTTTTGATAATGTCTCTCATAGACGTTTAATAGGTAAAGGAAGGCCTATAGGCTTGGAAAGTATAGTTTGTAATTGGATTGAAAACTGGCTGAAAGACCATGTCCAGAGAGTTGTGGTCAATGATTCCTATTCAGAATGGCCCCGGGTTATAAGTGGTGTACCCCAAGGTTCAGTGCTGGGCCCTCTTTTATTTAATTTATTTATTAATGATATTGAGGACGAGATTAATAGCACCATTTCTATGTTTGCAGATGATACTAAGCTATGTAGTACTTTACAGTCTATGGAAGATGTCCATATACTACAAGCTGACTTGGCAAATGAGGTTCAATGTGGACAAATGTAAAGTTATGCATCTTGGTAGTAATAATCTCTGTGCTTCATATATCCTAGGTAATGTAACACTGGAAGAGTCACTTATAGAGAAGGACTTGGGTGTCCTTGTGGATGGTAGATTAAATAGCAGCACATAATGTCAATCAGCTGCTTCTAAGGCCACCAGGATATTGTCATGCATTAAACGAGGCATGGACTCGCGTGGCAGGGATGTGAAATTACCACTTTACAAAGTGTTGGTGCGGCCTCATCTAAAATATGCAGTTCAGTTCTGGGCACCAGTCCATAGAAAGGATGCACTGCAGCTGGAAAAAGTACAGAGGAGAGCGACTAAAATGATAAGGGGCATGGAGGGTCTTAGTTATGAAGAAAGATTAAAAGAATTGAATTTATTTAGTCTTGAGAAGAGACATCTAAGGGTGGACATGATTAACCTATACAAATATATAAATGGGCTATACAAAAAATACGGTGAAAAACTGTTCCATGTAAAATGCGCTCAAAAGACAAGGGGGCACTTCCTCTGACTGGAGAGAAAAAGTTCAGTCTCCGGAAGCGTCTTTACTGTAAGAACGGTGAAGCTGTGGAATAGACTTCCTCAGGACGTAGTCACAGCAGGAACAGTTCACAGTTTTAAAAAGTGTTTAGATGAATTCTTAAAAATAAACAACATTAATGCTTATGAAAATGTGTAGAAATATGAGTCTCAATTCCTTCTGGGATTCGCGTCCCCACCTATCCCCTGGTTGAACCTCATGGACTTATGTCTTTTTTCAACCATATTAACTATGTAACTGTGAAATTATGGGGGGACTGTATGGCACTAGTGATGAGCAGCATGGGCAATATTTGTGTTTGCGATATTTTGCGAATTTTGGCCTAATATTCTCCATAAATCCGCAAATTCTAGAATTGGCGATCTCCATTTATTATTTTCTTGATGGCGAAAACTGGCAATGTAATATGCACTGATTGTGCTCGCAATGCAGGCATGGCTCACTTTTGCTACAGTTTTTAAGCTGCTATAAGTTTCATGAGACTGGAGAAAATGCACAGTACAGTAATTTCTATCACACTACTTAATACCCTGCACTGGAACCTATCAGCTACACTATATCAGGATATAACCTACACTACCCTACAACTAAACTATCTAATGTAATCAAATAAGGATCCAGATGACTCAGCAAAGCACAGAGCACAGCAATGTCACTGCTCTCTCTCTCAGAACTGCAAAAAACAGCATAAAATGACTGCTGGGTAGTTTCTTATATAGTAAGGGGTAGGCAACTTTCCTATTGGTTGCTAGGGATCTTGCTAAGCTCAGACAAAGAAATTGAAGCCTTCTCATTGGCCCACAAGCAAAGCAGTGAGGGTACTGATGAAAAAAAATCTTGCGATTATGAAGATATAGCACTATATTCTACATCTTCGAGAATTCTCTAAGTGCCGATATTCGCAATAAAAATTTGCTATTACAATATTCGCGAGCAACCCTATATGTCACTATTATTTCTTAAGGATAGTATTGGTGATATTGGGGAGCACAGCAAGCAGCAGGTAACACTGTGGAGACTCCAGGTTGGGGGATGATGATAGAAAAGTGAGGAAGCTAAAATGTCTGTGTGCAGTGGCGTTGCTACAGGGGGGCAAGGGGGGGCAATTGCCCCCCCCCCAGGTCATTTCTTGCCCCCCCGGTGCCCCTTTCCCCCCGCTGATTCGCTGCTGTGCCCGGCCGCCCGCACTAGTGATGTCCGGTTCATGAACGAATCGTTCTTTTGAATCGATTCAGTTCACTGAACCAGAGGAGTCAATTCCTCTGACTGAGCTGATCTGTGTGAAGCCGCTCAGTCAGATAGCAGAGCAGAGAGACGCTGGCAGCAGGGAGGGAGGAGTGTAATCTGATCAAAGAGTGGAAGCCAGCCCCTCCCCTCTCCGCCAACCAATCAGAGCTGAGTCAAGCAGCTCTGAGTCACACACTGTACAGGAGGGAGTCTAAGAATGGAATGAGTCTACAGGTTAAAAGAATCTAAAGATCCGACTTAGGCTACTTTCACACGAGCGTTCGGGTGTCCGCTCGTGCGCTCCGTTTGAAGGGGCTCACGAGCGGCCCCGAACGCATCCGTCTGGCCCTAATGCATTCTCAGTGGAGGCGGATCAACTGAGAATGCATCCGCCTGCCAGCGTTCAGCCTCCGCTCCGCTCAGTGAGCGGACACCTGAACGCTGCTTGCAGCGTTCGGGTGTCCGCCTGGCCGTGCGGAGGCGAGTGGATCCGTCCAGACTTATAATGGAAGTCAATGGGGACGGATCCGCTTGAAGATGACACCATATGGCTCAATCTTCAAGCGGATCCGTTCCCCATTGACTTTCAATGTAAAGTCTGAACGGATCCGCTCAGGCTACTTTCTGACTTAGAAAATTTTCTAAGTAATAATGCAGACGGATCCGTTCTGAACGGATGCAAACGTCTGCATTATCGGAGCGGATCCGTCTGATGAAACATCAGACGGATCCGCTCCGAACGCTCGTGTGAAAGTAGCCTTAGTTATAGACTCATTCGATTCTTTGAGTTAAAAGAACCTTGAGTCACCAGAACAGTTTACACTGAGACTAATGCTTTTGTTGCAGCAGTGATAAGGTTAAGGGACAGTCAGCAGAGAGATAAGAGAAGTGACAGATGACACAGAGTTTAGATTACAGGTTGAATTAACCCTTTAGGATCAAATTAGCTTCTCAAGGAGATATATATGTTAAAGGCATCCCTTCTTCTGAAACTTCTGTCTCATTCAGTAGCTATATAACTAAGGGTGGGTTCACACTAGCTATTTTCCTGTGTGATGTCTGTGCGGACTGTGGACTATTTTATTATCAGCCAGTGTTACTGTTATCAACTTAGCACATACAGTTTTCCCTGTGCATTCACTTCACTTGGTTGTACTGTCAGACTGTCACTGTGGGTGACAATGCATTCTGTCCTGTGTCCTGTCCACGTCCCTTCCTCACTCAGTCAGAGCTCAGACCAAGTGCCAAGAGCCGATTCAGCGAGTCAGCAAGTGAATCGAAGCCTCCGCGCATGCGCACCACCTAAGCTCTTCGGTTCACTTGCGTCTCAGCTCAGCAGAGTCAGCGAGTGAACCGAAGATTCGATTCATGAATCGGTTCATGTGAAAGATCCGAACTTCCCATCTCTAGCCCGCACTACTCAGTGAGTGATTCACAAATCACAACACAGATAACATACACAGACATGACAGATGGGGGTGGGGGCGGCATTCGGACCCAGCGGAGGCGGAGCGTGCAGGGCGGGCACAGGCTGGGAGTGCGGCAGCCGCAGAGTTGACGTCACCATGTAAAGCTGCGTGCCTGCCCGCCCGCGCGAACGCTTGCTTCTGTTCTGCAGCTCTGCTACTGCGTCTGCTAGTGTCAGTGAGCCTGTCTGTCCCTAGCTTCGGACAGGAGAGGTCCAGAGGTGGACTGTGTGTGGCAACTTCTCAAGAACTCTGCCTGGCCCTGGCCGGCCGGCCCCCAGGCAAACTAAGAAGAAAACAAAGTAAGAATAAAACGTTTTAAAAAAAGTATGTACCCCCACTACCTCGCCTCATGGCCTGCCTGCTTGCGCCCAGCCCTTCCTCAACCCTGATACCCCTATAACTTAGGGGTATCAGGGTACATTATACAGGGGTAATATAACTAAGGACCCCTGTATAATGACCCCTGTATAATGTCCCCTGATAGCACTGAGTCCTCCTCAGTTATATTACCCTTGTATAATGTACCCTGATACCCCTTAGTTATAATATTACCCATAATGTCCCCTGATACCCCTCAGTTATATAACTGAGGGTAATCAGGGTACATCATACAGGGGGTAATATAACCAAGGGGTATCAGGGTACATTATACAGGAGGTAATATAACTTATATTACCACCGTATAATGCCTGATAGGCCTCCTGAGTAACTTATATTACCCTTGTATAATTATGTACCCGGATACCCCTTAGTTATATGATCCCGGCGGGGTCATATAACTAAGGGGTATCAGGGTACATTATTATACAGGGGTAATATAACTCAGGAGGCCTATCAGGCATTATACGGTGGTAATATAGCTTACATTACCCCTGTATAATGTCCTATGATAGCCCTCCTCAGTTATATTACCCTTGTATAATGTACCCTGATACCCCTCAGTTATATTACCCCTGTGTAATGTACCCTGATATCCCTTAGTTATATAATATAACTAAGGGGTATCAGGGTGCATTATACAGGGGTAACATAACTAAGGAGTTCTATCCTATCAGGGATGTAATACAGGGGTAGTGTAAGCTATATTACCCCTTTATAATGTCTGATAGCCCTCCTCAGTTATATTACACCCAATGTACCCTGATAGCCCTTAATTATATTACCCCGGCGCCAGGGGAGTAGCTGCAGGGGAAGCGGCTGCTTTAGTATTTTTCAGTAGTATGATTAGCTGGTGAAAATTAATAGTGCCCCCCCATTTTTGACTGTGTATTTTCTGTGCCCCCCCCCCCCCTATATATTGATCCTAGAGTCGCCACTGTCTGTGTGTCACACTCTGCAGCGACAAGGTGCAGCTGAAAGAAGTTGTCTGGACCGAGTGGAGAAGATGATGACAGAGAAGATCTACATAAGAGAAGACGTCACCTGGAAGGCACTGGATGTAAGAGGTATGCACTGCTGTATAGCAAATACAGAAAATATCTTTAGTGCTACAGTGTGCGGGGAAGGGCTTTCGACTTGGGCCATATGCATTGGGGTTTTGGCCCGGATCTTTTGAGACCCTAGCAACGCCACTGGTTGCAAGTACAGAAAGCTGTTGGAGAAAAAAAAATAGTCATTCCATAATGTAGCTTTATCATCTTAATTATTTCCTTTAGCATCAGGGGCACTCAGATAATAACGCTTCTTTATATTCTAACAGGAGATCACGGATAGGACACAGACTACAGGCTTCCAAGCTGACAGATACATCTGAGAAGAACACTGGGTTCCATGTTATGTGTTTATTTCCACTAAAAGGAGCAAGGCCAACATTATGGAATTTATGGCATTTCACACACTTTCAAGAATGCATTATACTGCATATAACAAGACAGACAAGTTTGTCCACGTTTAGTCAATGACAGATGTCTGACAGAAGTTCCGAAAGAGGTGAATGCAAACCAGTTCATTTCTGTATACACAATGCAACACTATGACTTGGTTGCCCATCATTGGCTGTCATATACATACTAAATGCAATACACACGCGGCTGAAGTTTACTGAGCTACAATATGGAAGTTATTATATGCAGCTTTATAGCGCATCCATTGTGCTTGAATGAACATATTGATTACAGCAGTTTAATTAAGACCAGCTCAGGTTATGGACTAGTTTTGCAGTCCCAATAGAAATATGCTAAAACTAATATTGCTGACTCCTACTGACTAATGGTATTGCCATGCTAATATCTTGCACAACTAATGGACCAGAACCAACTACTCAAAGGGTTTTATGTAGATGCTAAGTAATAAAGAGTATTTAATTTAGATTGAGCCATAAAACATTAATATTTGTTGTGGGGAGCTATAACAGAGCGTATGTACAAGTGTAGTATGAGCCCTTTCTGTATCTCCAACTTCCAACTTTAGTTTGAATTTGCTTTTTTATGCTTTTCAAGAGAGGTATAGAAAATGTGAATAATAATCACAAACAAACACAAAGGCAACATGTTCAGAAAAATAAGGGTACAACCACACAGTCAGGTTTCTGCATGCAGCTTTGAAAGCCAAAATCAGGAGTAGATCTTAAAAGGACAGAAAATATAAAGGACAGACACATCTTCTCTTTTTTTAATTCACTCCTGGTTTTGGCTTCCAAAACTGTAGACAACTAACTGCAAGGTCATGCCCTAAAGGTCACCAAATATTGATCATATATACATAGACATTAGGAATATCATGTGGGAATGAGACCATAGCCTTCTATGAGTCCTAACAATAAAACAATAAAGATGGAAAAAAAATTGTAAATATTTAAATTATTTCATAAAATATTTAGAAGGGGTGAATCTAAACCTGGGGTGTAATCTGGGGCTCTAAACTACAGTGGGATGCGAAAGTTTGGGCAACCTTGTTAATCATCATGATTTTCCTGTATAAATCGTTGGTTGTTACGATAAAAAATGTCAGTTAAATATATCATATAGGAGACACACACAGTGATATTTGAGAAGTGAAATGAAGTTTATTGGATTTACAGAAAGTGTGCTATAATTTATGTAGAATCATATATTTTATTTAGAACATGTAAGGTAAAGTACAATCAATTATTTTAAAAACACATATAAAATACAGTCAAGCAATATAAGAACACATGGATACAATAAAATATATAAATATAGAATAAATAATAAGCCCAGTGGTGGATAGGTTGGGGATGGTAAAAAATCAGTCCATACGGAAATCAGAAAAAATAGAAGTATAGCCCAGCTGGTGGCTTGCGCTAATATAGTAGCTAGCTTCACAAAATACTATAAGGTTCACAGTCCTGATTCGCTGGAAGAGGATAATGTAACTGTGATACAACAGAATTCACTTAAGTGAGTATACTTGCGGCGTCCCGCTAATACTCACTGTGCAGTGCGGACCCTTATGCAGGTAAACTTGGAAACAAATTGTCGTTATCAGCTACTGATATAGCAACTTAAGGATACTGTGTCTTTTCTCTGTGCCCTTGCGATCCTCTAGCTGCCGCTCCGTAATGACAAGAAGCCGGTCAGCGCTGGGACTCAAAATGCTTTTCCCCTCGCCGGTATATTATGCGACACACTCCTCGTGTGTTTGCGCTTGTAAGTCCCGGCGTATCAGGGGTTTAGTAAGGCACGGAGTTCTCAAAGACTTTAAATTGCCGCACGGCTCTGGATAGTTCAAGCACGTACTCCTTGGGGTTGTTCCGGGGGGCTCCTCACCAAACGCGTTTCGGGGTACTTGCTCCTTCTTCAGTGACCAGCTGACCGGCTTCTTGTCATTACGGAGCGGCAGCTAGAGGATCGCAAGGGCACAGAGAAAAGACACAGTATCCTTCAGTTGCTATATCAGTAGCTGATAACGACAATTTGTTTCCAAGTTTACCTGCATAAGGGTCCGCACTGCACAGTGAGTATTAGCGGGACGCCGCAAGTATACTCACTTAAGTGAATTCTGTTGTATCACAGTTACATTATCCTCTTCCAGCGAATCAGGACTGTGAACCTTATAGTATTTTGTGAAGCTAGCTACTATATTAGCGCAAGCCACCAGCTGGGCTATACTTCTATTTTTTCTGATTTCCGTATGGACTGATTTTTTACCATCCCCAACCTATCCACCACTGGGCTTATTATTTATTCTATATTTATATATTTTATTGTATCCATGTGTTCTTATATTGCTTGACTGTATTTTATATGTGTTTTTAAAATAATTGATTGTACTTTACCTTACATGTTCTAAATAAAATATATGATTCTACATAAGTGAGAGTGCCCAGTATATATTTTTAACATTATTTATTCACGTTAGAGGAAGGGCGGATCCTCTTTTACTGGCAGCACCTCGTCCAAATTTTTCCTCAGTCCTGTGCGTCTCATTAAACCAGTGTGCTATAATTGTTTAAACAAAATTAGGCAGGTGCATAAATTTAGGCGCCACAAAAAAGAAATGAAATCAATATTTAGTAAATCCTCCTTTTGCAGAAATTACAGCCTCTAAACGCTTCCTGTAGGCTCCAATGAGAGTCTGAATTCTGGTTGAAGGTATTTTGGACCATTCCTCTTTACAAAACATCTTTAGTTCATTCAGGTTGATGGCTTCCGAGCATGGACAGCTCTCTTTAAGTCACACCACAGATTTTCTATTATATTCAGGTCTGGGGACTGAGATGGCCATTCCAGAACGTTGTACTTGTTCCTCTGCATTAAATGCCTTAGTGTTTAGGGTCATTGTCTTGTTGAAAGATCCAGCCCCAGCGCAGCTTCAGCTTTGTCACTGATTCCTGGACATTGGTCTCCAGAATCTGCTGATACTGAGTGGAATCCATGCGTCCCTCAACTTTGACAAGATTCCCAGTCCCTGCACTGGCCACACAGCCCCACAGCATGATGGAACCACCACCATATTTTACTGTAGGTAGCAGGTGTTTTTCTTGAAATGCTGTGTTCTTTTTCCTCCATGCATAACGCCCCTTGTTATGGCCAAATAACTCAATTTTAGTTTCATCAGTCCACAGCACCTTATTCCAAAATGAAGCTGGCTTGTCCAAATGTGCTTTAGTCCACCTCAAGCGGCACTTTTTGTGCTATGGGCGGAGAAAAGGCTTCCTCTGCATCACTCTCGCATACAGCATCTCCTTGTGTAAAGTGCGCCGAATGGTTGAACGATGCACAGTGACTCCATCTGCAGCAAGATGATGTTGTAGGTCTTTGGTGCTGGTCTGTGGGTTGACTCTGACTGTTCTCACCATTCGTCGCTTCTGTCTATCCGAGATTTTACTTGGTTTGCCACTTCGAGCCTTAACTTGAACTGAGCCTGTGGTCTTCCATTTCCTCAATATGTTCCTAACTGTGGAAACAGACAGCGGAAATCTCTGAGACAGCTTTCTGTATCCTTCCCCTAAACCATGATGGTGAACAATCTTTGTCTTCAGGTCATTTGAGAGTTGTTTTGAGACCCCTATGTTGCTACTCTTCAGAGAAAATTAAAAGAGGAGGGAAACTTACAATTGACCCCCTTAAATACTCTTTCTCATAATTGGATTCACCTGTGTATGTAGGTTAGGGGTCACTGAGCTTACTAAGCCAATTTGAGTTCCAATAATTAGTTCTAAAGGTTTTGGAATCAATAAAATATTAACAGTGCCCAAATTTATGCACCTGCCTAATTCTGTTTAAACAATTATAGCACACTTTCTGTAAATCCAATAAACTTCATTTCACTTCTCAAATATCACTGTGTGTGTCTCCTATATGATATATTTAACTGACATTTTTTATCGTAACAACCAACGATTTATACAGGAAAATCATGACGATTAAAAAGGTTGCCCAAACTTTCGCATCCCACTGTATGTGGTAACCAATATGGTGTAGTAAATATGATATATATGATAAATATAATATAAATATGTATACATATAAATTTATGTTAGTGGCAAATTCGGGTTTATTTTGTGTTTTTGTCTTTAAAAAATCCAAAATTTTTAAAAATTTACAATTTTCAAGATTTGAAAATGTATGCTTTTAAGACAGATAGTTATACCACACATGAAAAACATTTTACATGTGTCTACTTTATTTTGCTATCATATCTTAAAAGTAACATTTTTTTATTTTTTTATTTGGTGGTGGTGGGGTTTAGAGGGCTTATAAGTTTAGCAGCAATTTTACATGTTTTCAAGAAATTTTTTATATCCTATTTGTTTAGGGACAAATTTAGTTCTGAAGTGTCTTTGAGAGTCCTATATATTAGAACTGCAGTGACCTAGTGGTTCAGTTAAGAGGTTAAGTTGTGCTGTATAAAATGCTTGTATCCCAAAGGATAAATACAGGGAGTTGGGGTTAAAGCTCTGGCCTCTTAGAGATTGTTGCCCCACCCATTTAGGCTAAGAGCTGGAGCAAGAAAGTGTGCAGCCATTATCCGATATGAGAAGAGCTACAGTAAGAAGTTGGTGTTAGAGAGAAAAACAGTTGACAGGGATACACCAACCCTGCGAGCTGTACCAGCCATACAGCAGCCAAAAAACAGTGCTAGCCTCTGAGAGAAACTTTATTGAAAGTTGAGGGTCATTACAAGGGACGGTGTATGGACACACACATCAGTGACTAGTGTTGATTACGCATATTCAAATTGCTAATTTTTATCGCGAATATCGGCACTTTGAGAATTTTCAAACATCTAGAACAGGCATCCTAGAAATGCGGCCCTCCAGCTGTTGTAAAACTACAACTCCCAGCATGCCCGAACAGCCTACAGGTATCAGCCTACAGCAGGGCATTGTGGGAGTTGTAGTTTTACAACAGCTGGAGGGCCGCACTTTGAGGATGCCTGATCTAGAATAATTCTATATCTTCGTAATTGCAAATATTCTAGATTTTTTTTCTCCTTATTATGCTATCTGCCATGTTTTTTTTTATTTTTTTATTATTTTACCTATCATCAATACATTTTTGTTAGAAGTGTTTTTTAACCTATCATTAATAATTTCTTTTTATAGATGTTATATTATTAAATCATTACATATAACAGACAATCACACAAAGGCTGTATCCCAAAAGCTGGGTATGTGCAAGCCAACAACCTATCCATGAGACAGGTACAGTCAGCATACCTTACCATGGCAGCCTCGTGCACTATAAAAAAAAACTAGCAACAATCACACCTCAGATAAACCCCATGGGCTATGATACTACTAGAACCAGCTCTCATCTAACTAAGAGCCAGTAAGCCTCCAAGTTACTTGATTTAAGTTGGATGGCTTGGGGGGACCTGTGCACCTAGATCATTATCATTAGGGTGACAAAAATTATATATATATTTTTTTGGATGCCAGCTAACTCTTCTCACACTGCTTAGGAGGGCTGCATAAAAAGTTTCAATTTTTGAATTGTCCTAATATTATATTCAATAACCTTTCTATACTGTTTTGTCATGTAAACTCATTTGCATAAACTTGAATATGGGAGTTTCCGCAAAAAAAAAAACAAGGCAGATTCTGCTAATTTGCATGTCTTTCCCATATTCAAGTTTATGCAAATGCATTTACACGACAAAACAGTTCAGAAAGGTTATTAAATATTAGGACAATTGGAAAACTGAAAATTTTTATGCAGCCATCCTAAGCAGTGAGAGAAGAGTTAGCTGGCATCCAAATTTTTTTTAACATTTTTGTCACCCTAATGATAATGATCCAGGTGCACAGGTCCTCCAAAGCCATCTAACTTAAGTCAAGCAATTTTGATGCTTACTGGCTCTCAATCAGATGAGAGCGGGATTTGAATGTCTCATAGGGCACAAGGCTGCTGTTGTAAGATATGCTGACTGTAACTGTCTCATGGATAGGTTATTTGTTAGTACATACCTGGCTTTTGGCATACAGCCTTTGTGTAATTGTCTGGTTGTATCACAAATTTGCAAACTTGTAGTGAATATGTAGCCAAAAATTTGTGAAATATTGCAAATTTGAATATTGCCTATATCGCTCATTACTATCAGTGACGGTAATACATGAATGTAGACTGTGGACTTCACTGCATTTAGTTGTGAAAAAGCCTTGGGTGCCCTACTATATTTCTGAGATAGTCTGGCAATCTGTTAAAGACTACACCCCTCAATTGATGGCATTGTAGTACTACCTTGAAAGAGAGAATGCATTGTGAGACAGACTTTGTACCCCTTGGCTGAGTTAAGAAGTATTATTGGATTTCTTTTGTGGTATGGCCTAGTCCCATGTATACAGCGTTGGGGAAACCATGCATCTGATGAGATAGAGCTTTACTTTGCAAGAGCCTGTGTGTATCATCTGCCTAAATAGCTTCAGTAAAGAACAGTGGACTTATTACCCCCTAAATCCGGCCTCATCATTACCTTGCACCGCCACCCTGCTCGTTGCATTTTCTTTCCTCCCCAGTGTGTCGAGAAAGCCCTACCATGCACCCTAAATCCCACCAGCATCAAGGGTACCACAACTACCACCAGGCAGGAGACACCAAGCTTGGGGGAGCCCTGAGGACGAGAAAGGGTGCATCTCTCCCATCACTGCCCAGCCCAGGAGCACTAGAGTGAGGATCGCCATTGTGACTACTACCGCACCGATTCTTGCCACCACTAGCACTATTTTCACCCCATTTTAAAAACTGCACCCTTCAAAATTATAATTAGGACATTTGTTAACCCTTTAGGTGTTTCACAGGAAGAAATAAAAAATGGAGGTGAAATGTAAAAACTTTATTTTTTTGCAGATTTTCAACTTTGATCCATGTTTTGGAAACATAGCAAGTGATATAATAGAACTAATACTCCAAATGTATTATCCTGATTCTTTAGTTTTTAGAAATAACCCGTATGTGAGTGCTCCTTGATTCAAATGCTGGCCTCAGAATTTAAGGAGTAACTTGTTTATTTTGGGGTCTTTAAGATGTTTTTCAGTCACCATTTCAGGTTTCCAGAGGCTTTGAGGTGCTAAAACACCCCCAAAAGGACCCATTTTGAAACTATACCTCTCAAAGAATTAATATAGGGCTACAGTGAGCATTTTAACCCCACAGGTATTTCATAAAAGTTATTAGAACAAAAAATGACATGTTAACAATAATATGTAGTTTTAGCTCAATATTTTTTCATTTTTCAAGGGTTAAAAGGAGAAAAATTGTTATGCCATTTCTCCCATATACATCAATACCCAATATATGGGTGTAACCTGCTTTTTGGACAGACAGCAGGGTTTGGAAGGGAAGGAGCGCCATTTGACTTTTAAAGTGTAGATTTTCTGGAATGGGTTTCAGTGTCACAGCCACAGACCTGAAACCCCAAGAAATAACTTTTTTTTCAAACATAGTGGGAGAGATTTATTAAACTGGTGTAAAGTAGAACTGGCTTAGTTGCCATTAGCAACCAATAAGATTCCACTTTTCATTTTTCACAGCTCCTTTGGAAAATGAAAGGTGGAATCTGATTGGTTGCTATGACCAACTAAGTCTACTTTCACAATCACGTTTTGGCTTTCCGTTTGTGAGATCCATTCAGGGCTCTCACAAGCGGTCCAAAACGGATCAGTTTGCATTCTAATGCATTCTGAATGGAAAAGGATCCGCTCAGAATGCATCAGTTTGCATCAGTTCAGTCTCCATTCCGCTTTAGACAAGGACACTAAAACGCTGCTTGCTGCGTTTTGGTGTCTGTCTGATGAAACTGAGCCACATGTATCCGTCCTTCCACACAATGTAAGTCAATGGGGACGGATCCGTTTTCACTGACACAATGGATCCGTCCTCCATTAACTTTCAAATATGTTCAAGACAAATCCGTCTTGGCTATGTTACAGATAATACAAACGGATCCGTTCTGAGCGGATGCAGACGGTTGCATTTTCTGAACGGATCAGTCCATGACGGATCCGCACAAAACGCGAGTGTGAAAGTAGCCTAAGCCAGTTCTACTTTACACCAGTTTGATAAATCTCCTCCAGTGTATTTGTCAAAGACTTGATAAAGACACTATGTGGTTGAAACATTGTTCTGTTGGGTAAATAAACGCCCACCATAACATATATATATATAAAAATTATACTTTTTCATGATAAAATCACTTTTTTATAAAAAAAAATCTGTTATATTTTAAATAGCCATTTACTAATATCCATAATATTTTTTTTTCAACTGCGCCATGTGTGGACTCACTTTTTGGGAGATGGGCTGCAGTTTTTATTGGTGCCATTTTAGGGTACTTTTGATCACTTTTTATACCTTTGTTTGGAGTTAAAGTGACAAAAACAGCAATTTTGTCATGACTTTCAGTTTTTTTTATTGCGTTAACTTTGTGGGATAAATAACTTGATCCTCTTATAGTACTACAAGAAAATTTCGACTAGTACATTCATGGTCACAGGTGCATTATCCATAGAGCGAGCATACAGAAAGCTAATAAAAATATGGCAGCACAGCAATTCACAATAGAACTGAGAAATGGGGATCATTCTAAATTACAGTGGTATTATACCTACTATAAATGAAAAAATAGAAGCTCTCTGCGCACATTTTTGATCAAACGTGTGTCGGGCCCATATTACCAGATGCACACGGACGGTATTCATGTTTTGCAGGTCTGCAAAACACATATGGCCATGTGCATGAGGCCTTACTGTAGGTATTTAAAATATGATGTCTTCCATTTAGAAAATTAGTTCAAGAATATCAAGATCAGTTAATGTGTGATGAGTGAAGAGTATGTTCAGTTCCTCAGTTTCAGTATATATCAGTATATTACTAAGTTGCTTCTGTCCGTTCTAGATTGCAGTAATGTATCTCACTGTATTTCACCACACATTGATGGCTCTCATTCTACTTGTTCTAGTACTTTATTTATTTTTTCTCATTTGTTATCACAGCTAGGTTGACTCATAGGCATTTACATTATTGTATACCCTGATGTCTCGCCGTTGTTAGTGTATGTCTGCAATTTTTTTAAATAAAAATCAATAAAACTCTTGAAAAATAAGTTGGACCAATAAATTAGTTGGGACACCTTTTATACTTGACACAACCCCTTTAAGTGCTACACAAATTCCTATACGCTGAGCTCCCCCTAGTGGTGACTGCAGGCAGCCAGTTTTGTGATATGTCAGAGGAAGCAGAATATTTAGAGCTCAATGGGAGAGATTTATCAATGTATTTATGCCAGTGGTCTGCTGTACTGAGAAACACTGTGTTCAGATTGAGCACCCTTTCCATTTTTTACAACATAGAAATGGAGTAAAGTTGATAAGACCGAGCCCGATTTGTATTTAATTAAAAAATTCCATTACTTAATAATATAATTGAAGATTTTCCTAGCTTTCAGTGAAGGAAAATATAGATTTTATGAAAGACAGGAGACAAACATTATGCTAATAAATCTTTATTTTACATAAATATGCAAACAAGGTGTAGTCAGTAGCCAATAGTAACGTATCGCAGGTGATAAATGGCCTCTGCAATCGTGTGACTCCCTTCTTTCTGGAGACAAAGGTAGATCCAAAACACGAATTAAAGGTAACCAAAGAATAAACTCAATGAAGACGAATTCTCAGAACTTGAAAACCAATTGGAAACTCTGCCAGATATATGGAATTAGATTATACTGAAAGGGAATAAGAAACACATGGGTGGTTTATTAGGGGGGATAATGTTCGTCGCCTGTCTTTCATAAATTCTATATTTTCCTTCACTGAAAGCTAGGAAAATCTTCAATTTTATTTCAAGGCAGGAGACTCCATTATGCATGTTTAAAGCTTATACGTCTAAAATATGCTATCAACAATAACCGTTAAGTAGGACAACATAAGACTAGCATCAGTCGAATAACACCATGGACACATGAGGGTCGGGCGGAAATAAAAGGTTCTGAAGACAGATTCAGAAGCCCAGTTGGCTGCTTTCAGAATATCAGCAAGAGAGCCTCCTGCCTGACTGACTTTAGTGGACATAGCGCCCCTGGTGGAGTGGGCTCTAAAGATAGAAGTATCTATACCAGCTAGAAACATAGTCTGAGATATCCATTGGGATAAAGTAGAAGCAGAAACTGGAGCATGGGGTTTGCAGTAGGAGATAAGGAGGTGTGAGCATGACGGATTCCTAAGAGGAAGAGTTCTCTCCTGATAGAATCATAAGCAGTGGACTACACACAATTTCTCTTGTTGGGGAAACATCAGGTAGAAAACTGAAGAAATATTGGTCTTGGTGCGACGGACGATAGAGAATTTTACTCCATGAGGTGAGTATTGTCTGTGAGCAATATCTAGGAAACGAACATCTGAAACTCGCAGAAATTAGGCATAGGAGCATAGCGAGTTTGAATGACAAAAATTTTAGGGATAGAGAATCATTATTCTCCCAGGAATTAAATAGATTGTACACAAGACTGACATCCCATGTGGACTGATATCTAGTAAAAGGAGGTCTGCGGAATCGAACCCCTTTCATCAGTTTAGAGACCAAGGGGTAAAGAGTGAATGGGAGAATGATAGAAAGAGATAGCCGATCGATAGACGTTAATCGTTCGGTAGGCTTTCCGTGCTTCAAAAGAGGCGGAAAGAAAATTGAATACTTGGTTTGGAGATGCATGTACGGGATCCAGATCCCGTTGATTGCACCAATCAGACCAATATTTTCCAGGCTGATCCGTAAGAAGATCGGGTACCTGGAGCCCAGGCGTCTCTGCTTGAACCAGGGGTGTGGATTCCCAAATGGGTCTAGAAGAATGGAATGATGAGATGGAAGGATGCGCGGAAAGTCTACCACCATCTCCAAGATCTGAGGAAACCAGGTCTGGGTCGGCCATAAAGGAGTGATCAACATCAGGGTTGCCTTCTGAATTTTTGTCAGAAGAATGACTCGTGGGATTAAGGCAAAAGGAGGGAACGCATACAGAGTCCCCGAGGGCCAAATTTGGTGGAGAGCATCGGTGCCTAGAGCTTCTGGATCTGGACACCAGCTGAATAATTGTGGGAGTTGCCGATTCAGACGGGATGTAAAAAGATCCATCTGAAAAGGACCCCAAAGAGATTGAAGATGTTTGAAGAGGAGAGGATCCAGTCTCCAGTCGCTGTTGTCGGCCAGGAAGCGGGAATTCCAATCTGCAGTAGAATTGGAAAGGCCTGGAAGATATTCCGCTTTGAGAATGATGTTCTTGTCTAGGCTAAAGTGCCAGAATTCCTTGGAAATGTTGGCCACACGCTCTGATCTGGTGCCCACAAGGCAATTGACATATTGCACTGCTGATATGTTGTCCATCCTCAGGAGAATGCAACAGTGTGACTTGTCCTTCGCAAAACTCTTGAGGGCAAAAGATCCGGCCAGAAGTTCGAGACAATTGATATGAAGAGATGCCTCTTCTGCGGACCACTTACTTCCTGTGGAAAGGGAGCCGCAATGAGCCCCCCAGCCCTGGAGACTGGCATCTGACTCTATTATCATGTCCGGTATTGAATTGAAGATAGCCTTCCCATTCCAGGCCGGGATATGCTGTAACCACCACAGTAGTTCTTCCTTGGTGTCTGGGGTTAGGGCTATCTAGTACGAATACAGTAAACCCTCTTGTAAGTTGCGAGTCTTCAGACGTTGAAGAGCCCTGTAGTGTAATGGTGCAGGAAATATGGCCTGGATTGAAGCTGACAACAGGCCCAGTACCCGAGCGATAGAGACCGGATTTCTCTCTGGATGATCTTCAACTTCCTGGATGGAAGTCTTAGGATGGCTGATCGAGTGTCGATCATTAACCCCAAAAATTATATCTCTTTTGAGGGATTCAAAATTGATTTTTCGTAAATTTATAAGAAAAAACCCAGGTTCGTCAGGAGAGATAGAGTTCATTGAATATGGAGTAGAATTATTGACTGAGACTGAGCCATGATGAGAATGTCATCTAGGTAAATAATTATACAAAAGCCTCGGGACCTGAGCATGGTGACCACTGGTTTTAATAGCTTTGTAAAGCACCACTGAGCTGAAGAGAGACCAAATGGTAGACTTGAGAATTTAGAATTTCAGACCTTCCCATATGAATTGGAGGTAGGGTTTGGATAGAGGGTGCATAGGCATCTTTCAAGTCTACCTTGGCAAGCCAATCGTGTTGTATTAGTAGGTCTCTCAATAGATGAAGGCCCTCCATTTTGAAGTGGCGGTAGAAAACAAAATTGTTGAGAGCTCTTAGGTTGATGACTGGTCTATGACCGCCGTCTCTCTATTTGACAACAAAAATATTGCTCAGATAGCCTTGGGATTGCCAACGGACTTGTGTAATCGCATCTTTGGAACTCGGTTCTCTTATATCCGATCTTATTAGATCTTGGTCTATTTTTGAGAAAAATATAGGATGGGGTCTCTGTGTTTGTACTGGAGGACATATGAAGTCTATTTGATAACCCTCTACAGTGTTTAGAATCCACAAGTCTGTGGTTATAGTAGCCCAAACGTGGATAAAATTAGCAATTCGTCCTCCCAAGGGAAGATGGGAAAAAACTTAAAGAAGAAACTTGCTTACCTGTAGCGGTTCTGGACCTTGAGAAGCCCCTCTGTCCTCTTGTCCTCTATGGGAGTCCTCTGGTGGGGAAGAAAAGAGTTGTTGTATAGGAAGCAGATGGGAGAGGGAATTTATCTGCATGGGGGAGCCACATTAATATTGGCTTCCTTGGGGTTGGCGGCTGGGAAACCGGCCCCTTCGTTTCCCAGCCCTGCCAAAAACATGTCCTTGAAATACACGTTTCAAAGATGTCTGAGTCTTTTCTAAGGATGAAAACAGCCCTACATATAATTTCTTTAACAAAGCTATCTCCAAAGAGAGAGCCATCGGATGGGGAGGAATGTCAGAAGTGGCCAGGTGGTTCAGTTGTGGATCCAGGCGCATGAGGATTGACCTCTTCCTTTCAGCACAAATGGATGCATTGGCATTCCCTAACAGACAAACTGCCCTCTGGGCTCAACCTTTAAGGGTCGGGAGATCAATAGATTCACCGGTGGTAGAGGCGGTCTGAGAGAGGTCCAGTATTTTTGTTAATGGGCCTATCACGTCAAGGAGTCTATCCTGGATGGTTTTGAAAGAACGATCCACCCCTTTTGTGGGGTTATTCCCTGACTTGAGTCCAACTCTGGGGTGTCTGCTATTTTTAGCTGGAGAGTGGGTCTGGGGCATTCGGAACGCAATTTGTTTCTAGCCATTCTGTCCAACGGCTTTTTTAGCCACAAGGATAAAAATTTGGAAACTTGTGGATGGGGGACCCACTCCCCAGATCTGGGATGTTTTATCACCCCAGGGTCGAAAAAAGGTGTACCTGACCCGTCCAAAAGTACAGGGTTCTCAGACCCTTCTTCCACAAAATCGTCTCTGTCATCGGAGATGTCCTCATATATTGAGTCTGTCTCTAGGTCCGAACCATCTGAATCGGTGTCAGAGGAGTCTGGTGCAGGGTTGAAAGCCTTATTAGCCCGCTTTACATATACCTCCTCAGGGGCAGAGGGTACTGATAATGCTGCTTCTGCAGTAGAGGTATTGCTTTTTGAAAAAGAGGCAAGATTAACCTGATCCCCTTAATTATGCAGTTTCTGGGATTTCATCGGCGGGGAATCGGTAGTAAAATGTCGCCTTTTGTGGGAGGCTTTACTTTTCTTCATGCCTTCCATAAAATGGGAGGTAGAATCCTCCGCCGACCAGAAAAGGTCCGACTGGGTAGAAGGACCTTTCTGAGGAGACTGAGTGGGTTCTAACTGAGCGATAGCTAGGGCCACTGACTTAGCAATGGTGTCTTGCATAGAGTTCATAGCTGTGTGGACAGCATTGTTAACAGATTTAGCAACAGATGTATCGACTAAGGATTGGAGCACGCTCTCATTCATTTCTACGCCTGGCGAGCCCGGAGTCTTCAGTGTATCCTCATTAGACATAGGAAAATATATAAGGGTATATAGGAAATAATATATATATATATTTCTATGGAACGAGTATAATATATGTACAAAAAAAAAGAACGGAGTCTGAGGTGAATAAAAGCGCGCGCAGCTGTAACACCAGCTCGGCGCTGCTACCACAGACCATGAGGTAAATAACAGTAGTGGCGATAGGCATGCTTAAAATAGAAAGACTGCCCAGTAACCAGGGAAAACAAACTGGGAATGGAGGGAAGAATAACAGAGCGTGGGGAAGCTGGGTAGGTGAACAAAAACACACTCACTAATAGTGGATAGTAAAATAGAAGACTGGGTGGCACAGGAAGGACTACAAATATCAGCAAAACCTATAACCTCAAATATATATATAGCACTCAAGAAATATAGATATGTATCTTCTGCGGGAGCAGCAGAAAGAAGGGAGTCACACGATTGCAGAGGCCATTTATCACCTGGGATATGTTCCTATTGGCTACTGACTACACCTTGTTTGCATATTTATGTAAATTTTTTCGGTGACACGTTTAACTATTCTGCTGCTGGGAGTAAAAGAAAGAATTATTAGCATAATGGAGTCTCCTGCCTTGTAATAAAATTGTAAATTTGTCAGAAGTCTCACTGTGGAACCATACTAAGTTTTGCTATGGGGCCCTATGACGTCTGTGTATGTCCCTGGGCAGCCTTTTTGGATGCTGGCCATGATCAAACATGGCTCTGAAAGTATGCCTACGTATGACTTTTGGGACAGAATATTACTGTAAATGTACAACGGCCATGATGTGGCATGGAAGAGAAGTTTGTCTAACATGCCTAGCAAATAGTGCCACATTGATCAAGTCACATGCATCATTTCAAGAAATGTGGCTCAGTTTATACCATTTTCTCAGGCTTATTACTTCATGCATCCTACAGCAGTATTGATAAATCTCCCCCATATGGTTACATGGAGAACTGTTGGTTTGCAGTCACTAAATTACGCATTAATAAAGCACTTAATCTGAGTGGCATTAATACAGTTGTTTGCTGCATGCTATCACTCTGAGTACATCATGTTCATTACCAGCTGGCCGAAAAGAGAAAATCTCATAAAATGCTACTTTACGTGATTTGTATACCTCAGCATCGCAACAGCCTGCAATCCTGTTTGAATAGGGGGTGCCATAAAAATGCAAATTGTAATTATTATGCAACTGTTGAAAGCTGGAGAAAACAAAAGGTAAACTTTGCAAATGGCCTTAAAAAAATTTAATGTGTCTAATTAAGCGAATCTTATTTATCTGTCATTGTTGCTTGTGAAAAGAAAGCGTAATTGATTAATATGAAGATCTGTTTTGTCTCATTGAATCCTTTGTGATTATTTTAATTCCAGCTATGTTAACAGCTTAAAGGCCATTACAATAATGACGCATTTCAAAAAGCGTGTTCTAACAGTGGCCTTGTACTATGCTATGTTTTACCTTTTCTATTATATCATCCACCCTTTAATGCTGTTTAAAATAATGACAAACAACAAGGCAATATCTAGAGCAGATGTATCCAGCAACAGAGCCTGAAGAAGATGAGGACCCATTAAGCCAACCACAAATTTTTGACTGACCATTGCATTGATCCCAAGTAGGACGCATTGGGATATACTTATTTATAGTGATCTACTGCTGAGCAGTAGTCCAGCATGTGATTAACCCCTTAACCACCTCAGTTCCCCTAGCTTAAACACCCTTAATGACCAGACCACTTTTTACAATTCTCCACTACACTACTTTCACCGTTTATTGCTCGGTCATACAACTTACCACCCAAATGAATTTTACCTCCTTTTCTTCTCACTAATAGAGCTTTCATTTCGTGATATTTCATTGCAGCTGACATTTTAACTTTTTTTGTTATTAATCGAAATTAACCGAAATTTTTGCAAAAAAATGAAATTTTTCACTTTCAGTTGTAAATTTTTTCAATTAAAACTACATTTCTATATAAATTTTTCTCAAAATTTATAGTTCTACATGTCTTTGATAAAAAAAATGCAATAAGTGCAAAAAATGCTACTTTTTATACAAAGTTGTCATTTTAGAGAGATATTTCTCTCACCCAGCATGGGTATATGTAAAAAAACACCCCAAAACACTGTAATTACTTACTTCTCCTGAATACGGCGATACCACATGTGTGACACTTTTTTGCAGCCTAGGTGCGCAAAGATCACTTTTGAAGGGCATGGTGAGTTCAAAGAAGATTTTTTTTTATTTTTGTCACAAATTTGCGGAAATCGATTTTTTTTTTTCTTACAAAGTCTCACATTACACTAACTTGTGACAAAAAATTAAATTTTACATGAACTCGCCATGCCCCTCACGAAATACCTTGGTGTGTCTTCTTTCCAAAATGGGGTCACATGTGGGGTATTTATAGTGCCCTGGCATTTTAGGGGCCCTAAAGCGTGAGAAGAAGTCTGGAATACAAATGTCTAAAAATGTTTACGCATTTGTATTCCGTGAGGAGTATGGTGAGTTCATTTGAGATTTTATTTTTTATCACAAGTTAGTGGAATATGAGACTTTGTAAGAAAAAACAAAAAAACAAAAAATCTATTTCCGCTAACTTGTGACAAAAGAAATAAAAATCTTCTATGAACTCGCCATGCCCCTCAAAAGTGATCTTTATAGCGCCGCAGCAATTTTACAGTGTTTTTGCAGTGATCAGAAAAAAAAAATTCTGTCACTGTGGTGGGGCGGACTGAACGCAAGTGTGCGCACAAGATCAGGCCTGGACGGGCGAACACTACGTTTTTTGTAGAGCCTATTGAACATGTCCTATTCTTGTCCGTAATTGCGGACAAAAAAAGGCATTTTCTATATAGTTCTGGCAATGTGCGAATCCGCAAAAATGCGGAAAGCACATTGCCGATGTCCGTGTTTTGAAGATCCACGGTGTCCGTGTTTTGCGGATCCGTGGATCCGCGGATCCGCAAAACACATACGGACGTCTGAATGGAGCCTTACAGGGGGGTGATCATTACAGGGGCGTGATCAGGGAGTCTATATGGGGTGATCACCCCCCTGTAAGGCTCCATTCAGACATCCGTATGTGTTTTGCGGATCCGCGGATCCGTGGATCCGCAAAACACATACGGACATCTGAATGGAGCCTTACAGGGGGGTGATCAATGAAATGGGGGTGATCAGGGAGTCTATATGGGGTGATCAGGGGTTAATAAGGGGTTAATAAGTGACAGGGGGGGTGTAGTGTAGTGGTGTTTGGTGCTACTTTACAGAGCTGCCTGTGTCCTCTGGTGGTCGATCCAAGCAAAAGGGACCACCAGAGGACCAGGTAGCAGGTATATTAGACGCTGTTATCAAAACAGCGTCTAATATACCTTTTTGGGGTTAAAAAAATCGCATCTACAGCCTGCCAGCGAATGATCGCCGCTGGCAGGCTGTAGATGTACTCGTTTACCTCCGGTTCCTGTGAATGCGCGCTCCTGTGTGCACGTGTTCACAGGAAATCTCGCCTCTCACGAGAGGATGCGCCGGCGCGTCCAGGAGGAAAAACAGGGCCGCCGCCAGGATGCAATCCTGCGTACGGCGGTCCTGAGGTGGTTAAGGACCCTTGCCGTACATGTACGTCGCAGCTGGACGTGACTTAAGGACTAGGAACGTACATGTACGGCGGGCTGATCAGGCGGGTGCAGGAGCTGCGCCCACCTGATCAGCAGCACGGACACGGCAGTCACTGAAGATACCGATGCCAACAAATTAACCCCTTGTATGCCGCAGTCAAAGCTGACTGTGACATGCGGACTGTTTGCGGAGGGTACGGGTGCCCTCCGCATCTCCATCGGGACCCAATGGGACAGAAGGTCTTTCATAGACATCGGGGCTTGCCTTCTACGGAAGCCTGTGAGATCCAGCCCTTAGGCTGGGTATCACAGGCAGGCTGTCAGCATAAAAGCTGACAGCCCATACATTACAATACAGGTTGTATTGAAATGCATTGCAGAGGGGATCAGACCCCAGAAGTTGAAGTCCCAGAGTGGGACAAAAATTAACATAAAATAAAAAAGTGAAAAAGTGTTTTTCATAAAAAGAAATTAAGTTTCAAGTAAAAAAATAAATACATTTTCCCAAAAGAAAAAAAAGAAAAACAGACATATTGGGTATTGTACTTAACGACCGTCTCTATAAAAATATTGCATGATCCACCCCCTCACCTGAACTTCGTAGAAGAAATTAAATAAAAACTGCGCTAAAACAATTTTTTTGTCATCTTACATCACAAAAAGTGCAAAACCAAGTGATCAAAAAGAAGAATGCCCCCCAAACCTCATCCCGCAAAAAATTAGCCCCCACATAAAACCATTGGGCAGAAAATAAAAAACTATGGCTCTCAGAATAGAGACACTAAAACATATTTTTTTTTGTTTTAAAAATGCATTTATTGTGTTAAAACGTAAAAAAATAAAAAAGTTGACATATTAGGTATTGCCGCATTGTTGCTGTATAAAAATATCACATGATCTAACCCCTCAGATGAACACCGTAAAAAATTTAAATAAAAACTGTTTCAAAAAAGCAATTTTTTGTCACCTTATATCACAAAAAGTGTAATACCAAGCGATCAAAAAGTCATGGAGACACTAAATTTTATATATTTTTTTAAATGCATTATTATGTAAAACTGAAACAAACAACCAAAAAGGTTTGGTATTGTCACATCCGTAATAACCTGCTCTATAAAAATAGCACATGATCTAACCTGTCAGATGAACATTGTAAAAAACTAAAAATAAAGACGGTGCTATTTTTTACCTCACAAAAAGTGTAATATAAAGCAACCAAAGATCATATGTATCCTAAAATAGTACCAACAAAACTGCCACCTTATCCCGTAGTTTCCAAAATGGGGTCATTTTTTGGAGTTTCTCCTCTAGGGGTGCAAATGTGACATGGCCCTCCAAAAACCATATGGTATTCCTTTCCTTCTACGTCCTGCCGTGTGCCCTAACAGCAGTTAATTATCACAATCTACAGAATCAGGGTAATAAATATTGAGTTTTGTTTGGCTGTTAACCCTTGCTTTGTTACTTTAAAAATGGATTAAAATGGAAAACCTGCCAAAAAAGTGAAATTCTGTAAAATCAGTTTTAAATACCTGTAGGGGTGTAGTTTCTAAAATGGGGCCATTTATGGGTGGTTTCTATTATGTAAGACCCACAAAGTGACATCAGCCTGAACTGGTCCTTAAAAAGTGGGTTTTGGAAATTTTCAGAAAAATTTTAAGATTCGCTTCTAAACTAAACAAACAATAAAAGAAAAAATTTATTGGCATTCACAAAATGATCCAAACATGAAGTAGACATGAGGAATGTAAAGTAATAACTATTTTTGGAGGTATTACTGTCTATTATAAAAGTAGAGAAATTGAAATTTGGAAATTTTCTAATTTTTCTAAATGTTTGGTAAATTTGGTATTTTTTTATAAATAAAAATGAAATTTTTTGAATCAATTTTACCACTGTCATGAAGTACAATATGTGAAGAGAAAACTATTTCAGAATGGCGTGTATAAGTAAAAGCGTGTTAAAGTTATTACCACATAAAGTGACGCATGTCAGATTTGCTAAAAATGGCCTGGTCCTGAAGGTAAAAACTATCTTGGTCTTGAAGGGGTTAAGGTGAAAAATTGCAGCGTGAATACAGCACAGTTACTGAAAATGAGCTCAATTGCATTCTTAAATATTCCCCATTGAATAGAGCCAGTCAAACTGCTCATTGGTGTGAATAAAAGCATAACATCCTTGATTCTTTCTGGAGACGAGCATAATATGCATTAAACCTGTGCAGCTCCACAAGGACACAGCCCCAGAGAACAACGGGGGCTCACTGCTACCTTAAAAACAGCATCTTACTGTCTATTAGATGGCTCACAAAGGCTGACGGATGTTTTGAGACAAATGCTATTGGAGATAAAACTCCCATATACGATTTTTGCTTACCCTTGTGAAATTTGTATTTCTGAAGATTTGAAATTTAACGAAAAAAATCCATGTTGTGTCTCAGTATCTGCAATATGAAAAAAACATGTTCATGCATTTCTTGGCAAAAACATTCAGTATGTTTCTTTTGACCAGTTACAGTATATTGGTTTTTGATAAGGCCTTGTCTACTTTGTACAAAACTTTTTTGTTAGAAGGGGCCCACAAAAAGGAACTGCTTACTAGTAGAGATGAGAGAATAAATTCTAACAAACAAAGTTTTGATTCTAACAAACATAAATTTTGCATGATTTCATTCCGGAGAATCAAGATGGGAGCGAGAGAGACTTTTCCAGACAACCAGAGCTCTTTTGATTTTGGAAAAAAAAATTCAGGCCTGAATTATATTGGACCAGAATCAAATTTTAAGAAATAGTGCTGCCCTAAAGCTGCCTGGACCCACCATCACTACCTACTTGCATGGCAGACAAACAGAGAAAAACTGACAAACAATGAGTAGTCGTACGGAAAAAGGGTCAAATGCCAGTCGAACAGTGCAGTATAACATTCGCCAGAGGCAAACAAAAAAAACAAACACACCAAAAAGTAAGAACCAGGAGATCGATACAATACCAAAACGCCAGAAGCCAAAAACAGTCACAATACCAAATCCAGAAATCCAAGACAAAGGAGTCTTCAATAGACGCAAGGGAACAGCAGATGCACACGCAGGTGCCGGACTTTTATACCGAAGGAAGGCAGCTCAAGCAAAGGGTTTGATGTGAGCAGAGGCCACCTAGCTGCCCTGCATCCCCCGGCAACTGGGACACTGCTGCCACACAGAGGTAGCAAAGGCCAGGGTAACCGTGACAGTGACCCCCCTCCCTTTCAGGAGTGGCCACCAGACCCTCAATAGGAGCAGGTTTGTCAGGGTATAACTCATGACGTTTCTTTAAGAAAGATATGAAAAACATTGTGAATTTTGAAAAAATCTGGTAGCATAAGACAGGATTGATAACCTCTAAATTTATGCGCACATTTTTTAGATGGTACCTTAAGATAATTATTTTTGGTGGATAACCACACCTTGTCACCCAGCACAAAATTAGTCCCTTGACATCTCATTCTGCTAGTGGTTCTCTTTTGAACCTTCTAAAATTCCTCAGGTTCGAATGAACCTGGACCCAGACTAAGCACAGTTTGTCAGATACAACCTCCACCTTTGGATTATCAGAAACTGAAGACCTAAACTCAAGCTGCTAGTATGTATCAGCCATAGTCATGCGTACAGAACATCTGTACTGGGATCCAAAAAGTGGGTGCAGTTAGTCGTCGAGAAGCTATGCCCCCTGCACATTATTGGAGGCAGAATGTGGAATGGGTTAGTATTAGCTTTTATAACCCAACCAAAAGGGTTATTCCAGTCACAGTGAAAACAAACAGGGTGGGGGGGGGTAGCTGGACTGGAACTTCGGAAATGTTGCCTGTATAAATGGAAGCAGAAAGATGTAAAAGGCCAGGAGAGCAACCAGAAGAAAGAATGTCTGTGTGAGGTCAGTAACTACTGGGAGGAGCTGCAGCAGGAGGAGATGGATCTGTGTCAGCTAAGAGAACCAAGAGAGTGCAGGGTGCAAGGAAAGGCAGTCTTAGCTGACACCTACAATTATTCATGAGAAAATGTCACAGACTGTTCTTACACGACCTACAGCTCTACAACTGCATGTAAACAAAGGGGCCAGAGCACTACTCGGTATGTGTGGAAATAGCATTTTTCTTTTGCTAGACCTCACTTATCTAATATATATATTCCTGACCATCAGGTTTGCAAAGTGTCATTTTTTTCCCAATTCAGACAACCCCTTTAATGTAGTCCTTCATGGTCTGATGTTCCAGACCCAACAAATTAAAAATAACCTTTCGTAAATTTGTAGTCTTGAATCAAGTTGATTGCACAGTCATAGACTCTGTGGGAGGGAGAAAATTTGAGCTGAGCTCAACAAAAACATCCTGAAACTCATAAATGAGATTAGACAATTTCAGAGGAATCATTTGCAATAAGGCCATAGACATGGTAGAGAGATGATTAGCACAATCTTTACCCCAATTTTCCAATCCCCTTGTTTCCCAATTAATAACAGGATTGTGAACCTGTAACCAAGGTATTCCTAGTAAAACATAAACAGATAGTTTTCTCATAAACAGAAATGAACAGACTTTAGAGTTAAGGACCCCACAGACATAGTAATCTTAGGAGTGCAGAATTTACATTGTCCATCACCTGAACTGGGAAAAATGCAAATTTCTCACTAATGAAATTAGCTGCGGCCCCGCAGTCACAGGCGAAGTGGGAACTCAAAGTGGCCCTAGGGGAAAAAAAGCTAAAAGTCCCATGTTGTAGGCGAGTCCATATTGACAGAAGGCAGGGCCAGCAATACCGTAGTGGATCGCAAAAAAAAACTATCAGAACCAAATACACAGTGCTGCAGCATTCAACTGGCGGCCGTGAGGAGAGGTTAGGCAGCCCTCTGGGTATTGGCCCATCGTGAAATTTTCCTGTATGGTATATGGCCAGTCCATCCCTGCTCACAGTCTACAAAAGCCTCTACTGTCAGTTTTTTACCCTCCAAATTGAATGAAAATAGGTAAAATAATTCACTTGGAAACATCACTAAATACCTTTTTTTCCCAAGTACCTTTTCCCAGCCTATCTCGACTCCATCTCCATATCCTGTAAATGGCATTTGCGAAACAACTTGACCCAGTGATGGGAGGTACTGCAACAGAAACAAAGTTCCTGGAGTCTCCTTTGTTCCAAGGAGAGAAGGGAGGCCCCAAGCTGCATAGGTTCTTTTGGGTCAGAATGCTGTACAGAGAGAGTAGGAACCTAATCTGGAAGGTATCTTGGACCCGGCGAAACCACAAGTTCACCTAGATGTCATATTCTCATCTAAGGTATAGGGGTTAGGATTGCTGACCAGTAAATCCTTTAAGGCCTTAGAAAGACCCAAGTGAAATTGACACCTTAATGCGGGGTCATTCCACCTGGAGGCAAAACACCACTTCCTAAACTCCACATAAAACTCTTCTACAGGCTGGCTACCTTGTTTAAAAACTGACCAGTTTACTTTCAGCATAGGCTGCTTTGTCCAGTTCATCATACAACAGACCCAAAACAGAAAGTAAATTGTCAACTGAAGTAAAAACAGGTAAATCAGAAGGGAGAATGCCCACTCCTGGGGGTCTCCCTGTAACAATGAAATGCCCATCCTCACTCACTACTGTTCAGAGCAGGAAGAAAAAGGCTTGAGTTTAAAATAAAGTTTACAGTAAAGGAAAAACAATTTTCTCTCACCCACAAAATTCTCAGAAAGTTAAATTTTCTGTTCCATAGACAGCGAAGAGGAGGTACGAGTCACAGAAAATAATGCACTATAGCAATAGATGCAAACACAACATATGGACTAAGCCCTCACTCTAATTATAAAATCTGAGACTCTCAGCCAATATATTTTGATCAAAACATATATGTGCCCACCTACCCAGCGCCAAGGTGGTCTCAGGTTCAGGCAGGTCCTACTCTAAACCTACATATGCCATATGGGCATCTATATTCAGGACAGCAGACCCTGCACATATAGTGTGTTGCTCCTTGTTACCTCTATGTGCATCAGCACCAATGAGAGAAGGAGCACACACAGCTATATGTACCACCTTAATCAAGGTCACCTATTATATAGGTGGGGCAAAAGTGCACATGAATGCTACTCTTCGGATAAAAGCACATTCACACCTGAAGCTGCCACTCCTTAAAGACAAATAAAAAAAATCATGGAAAAAAAAAAAAACATCCCGCACGATATGATAGTAAATATGCGAATGCGCATGGCTACATTTATAAAGTCACAGAAAATAATAAACTAAAGCAATAGATGCAAACACAACATATAGACTAAGCCCTCACTCTAATGATAAAATCTGAGACTCTTAGCCAATATATTTTGATCAAAACACATCAAAACACATCTGTACCCACCTACCCAGCGCCAAGGTGGTCTCAGGTTGAGGCAGGTCCTATACCTACCTATGAAGTTGTGCATCTATCCTGAACATTTCCCAATTAGGAAGAATCTAGGTTAAATATTTCTTGTGGTTTCCCAGTTAGGAAGAATCTAGGTTAAATATTTTTGTGGTTTCCCGATTAGGAAGGATAAACAAAATAAAATGGGTAACTCTAATGTCACAGGATATAGTGGTGAGCTGTTAACAGCTGAAAAAGAGAAGGGAAAGTTTCAGTTATTAAGTTCGTTCATGTATGCAATTGGTATGCCAGAAACTGGTAGATTAACCACCTCCGGACCGCCTAAAGCAGGATCGCGTTCCGGAGGTGGCAGCGCTGCGCACAATCACGCATCTACGCGTCATCTCGCGAGACGCGAGATTTCCTGTGAACGCGCGCACACAGGCGCGCGCGCTCACAGGAACGGAAGGTAAGAGAGTTGATCTCCAGCCTGCCAGCGGCGATCGTTCGCTGGCAGGCTGGAGATGTGTTTTTTTTAACCCCTAACAGGTATATTAGACGCTGTTTTGATAACAGCGTCTAATATACCTGCTACCTGGTCCTCTGGTGGTCCCCTTTGTTTGGATCGACCACCAGAGGACACAGTTAGCTCAGTAAAGTAGCACCAAGCACCACTACACTACACTACACCCCCCGTCACTTATTAACCCCTTATTAGACCCTGATCACCCCTGATCACCCCATATAGACTCCCTGATCAACCCCCTGTCATTGATTACCCCCCTGTCATTGATCAACCCCCTGTAAAGCTCCATTCAGATGTCCGCATGATTTTTACGGATCCACTGATAGATGGATCGGATCCGCAAAACGCATACGGACGTCTGAATGAAGCCTTACAGGGGCGTGATCAATGACTGTGGTGATCACCCCATATAGACTTCCTGATCACCCCCCTGTCATTGATTACACCCCTGTCATTGATCAACCCCCTGTAAAGCTCCATTCAGATGTCGCATGATTTTTACGGATCCACTGATAGATGGATCGGATCCGCAAAACGCATACGGACGTCTGAATGAAGCCTTACAGGGGCGTGATCAATGACTGTGGTGATCACCCCATATAGACTCCCTGATCACCCCCCTGTCATTGATTACACCCCTGTCATTGATCAACCCCCTGTAAAGCTCCATTCAGATGTCCGCATGATTTTTACGGATCCACTGATAGATGGATCGGATCCGCAAAACGCATACGGACGTCTGAATGAAGCCTTACAGGGGCGTGATCAATGACTGTGGTGATCACCCCATATAGACTCCCTGATCACCCCCCTGTCATTGATTACACCCCTGTCATTGATCAACCCCCTGTAAAGCTCCATTCAGATGTCCGCATGATTTTTACGGATCCACTGATAGATGGATCAGATCCGCAAAACGCATACGGACGTCTGAATGAAGCCTTACAGGGGCGTGATCAATGACTGTGGTTATCACCCCATATAGACTCCCTGATCACCCCCCTGTCATTGATTACACCCCTGTCATTGATCAACCCCCTGTAAAGCTCCATTCAGATGTCCACATGATTTTTACGGATCCACTGATAGATGGATCGGATCCGCAAAACACATACAGGCGTCTCCCTGGAGCCTTCCAGGGGGGGTAATCACCCCATATAGACTCCCTGATCACCCCCCTGTCATTGATCACCCCCCCCCGTCATGCTGCATTCAGATGTCCGTATGATTTTTACGGATCCACGGATACATGGATCGGATCCGCAAAACACGTACGGACATCTGAATGGAGCCTTACAGGGGGGTGATCAATGACAGGGGGGTGATCACCCCATATAGACTCTCTGATCACCCCCCTGTCATTGATCACCACCCCTGTCATTGATCACCCCCCTGTCATTGATCACCCTCTGTAAGGCTCCATTCAGACATTTTTTTGGCCCAAGTTAGCGGAATTATATTTTTTTTTTCTTACAAAGTCTCATATTCCACTAACTTGTGTCAAAAAATAAAATCTCACATGAACTCACCATACCCCTCACGGAATCCAAATGGTAAAATTTTTTAGACATTTATATTCCAGACTTCTTCTCACGCTTTAGGGCCCCTAGAATGCCAGGGCAGTATAAATACCCCACATGTGACCCCATTTCAGAAAGAAGACACCCCCAGATATTCCGTGAGGGGCATATTGAGTCCATGAAAGATTGAAATTTTTGTCCCAAGTTAGCGGAAAGGGAGACTTTGTGAGAAAAAAATAAAAAATATCAATTTCCGCTAACTTGTGCCAAAAAAATAAATTTCTATGAACTCGCCATGCCCCTCATTGAATACCTTGGGGTGTCTTCTTTCCAAAATGGGGTCACATGTGGGGTATTTATACTGCCCTGGCATTCTAGGGGCCCCAAAGCGTGAGAAGAAGTCTGGTATCCAAATGTCTAAAAATACCCTCCTAAAAGGAATTTGGGCACCTTTGCCCACCTAGGCTGCAAAAAAGTGTCACACATCTGGTATCGCCGTACTCAGGAGAAGTTGGGGAATGTGTTTTGGGGTGTCATTTTACATATACCCATGCTGGGTGAGATAAATATCTTGGTCAAATGCCAACTTTGTATAAAAAAATGGGAAAAGTTGTCTTTTGCCAAGATATTTCTCTCACCCAGCATGGGTATATGTAAAATGACACCCCAAAACACATTCCCCAACTTCTCCTGAGTACGGAGATACCAGTTGTGTGACACTTTTTTGCAGCCTAGGTGGGCAAAGGGGCCCATATTCCAAAGAGCACCTTTCGGATTTCACTGGTCATTTTTTACAGAATTTGATTTCAAACTCCTTACCACACATTTGGGCCCCTAGAATGCCAGGGCAGTATAACTACCCCACAAGTGACCCCATTTTGGAAAGAAGAGACCCCAAGGTATTTCGTGATGGGCAAAGTGAGTTCATAGAACTTTTTATTTTTTGTCACAAGTTAGTGGAATATGAGACTTTGTAAGAAAAAAAAAAAAAAATCATCATTTTCCGCTAACTTGTGACAAAAAATAAAAAGTTCTATGAACTCACTATGCCCATCAGCGAATACCTTAGGGTGTGTACTTTCCGAAATGGGGTCATTTGTGGGGTGTTTGTACTGTCTGGCCATTGTAGAACCTCAGGAAACATGACAGGTGCTCAGAAAGTCAGAGCTGCTTCAAAAAGCGGAAATTCACATTTTTGTACCATAGTTTGTAAACGCTATAACTTTTACCCAACAATAAATTTAGAGCAAAATTTATATATGGATCTCGTTTTTTTTGCAAAATTTTACAACTGAAAGTGAAAAATGTCATTTTTTTGCAAAAAAATTGTTAAATTTCGATTAATAACAAAAAAAGTAAAAATGTCAGCAGCAATGAAATACCACCAAATGAAAGCTCTATTAGTGAGAAGAAAAGGAGGTAAAATTCATTTGGGTGGTAAGTTGCATGACCGAGCAATAAACGGTGAAAGTAGTGTAAAAAGTGGCCTGGTCTTTCTGGGTGTTTAAGCACTGGGGGCTGAGGTGGTTAAATAAAAATGTATGGAAAAATATATTGCAGGAAAAGAAAGGTTGGTTGAGAGACAATAATAGGCTGATGCAAGCAGAGTTATGGTGGAAGTTGTCCACTCACATGACGGATGGAAAGTTGAAAGAATTTGAGAAAAATGTACAATATTTCTATGGTAAGATGGAGGATTTAGATGTGGTAGCGAACAAAGAACAGGACAGTTAGCCATTTGGCATCCCTTCCCCCACCACATCTGTGTCTCCCCACCACATCTCCCCCCACCACAAGTTCTGTGTCTTGTAGTTGCACAAAACTCCTATTGTTCCTTCTGTCAGCCCCTCCTCTGTACTCTACTCTGGAATGTGCTCCTTTCCAACAGGAACACCTCCCACCATGCTTTCTGCTCCTTCTATCCTTTCCCCATCCCCCGAAACTCCCTCCTCTGAAAACCAACCCCCCCCCCCTTTATGGGGGATGGGAGTGTGTTTGCAGGCACAGCAATTCTGAAACTAGTAACATGTGTGTTATCTGTAGACATCAAAGACAGGGCACAATTCCTGCTATAGGTCCCAGTACTGGATTATATCCAGTGATGTCTGCAAATAACCCTACCCAATTGTATGTCCCAGCAGTTAAAAATGTGCCTGCAGTGATTGCCCCTATGATGCCTACTGAAAGTGTTCATGACCAATCCACTCAATCTAGGGCTGCACCCGCTCTAAGTCCTCTTGTAGAGATGAGTGGATTTCAGTCATAAGAAAATGTGGGGTTTCCAGCATCATTGTTGGATATGCGAAATAAGCTGCACCCAGTTTCCCCAGTTGTATCATCCACGTCGAATCCATCCCGGCCAAATCTACCCTATCGTACGCCCAGGCACCTAACCCCTGATGCTGCTCCTCTTATGGGTCCAAATGATGGCCCTGATGAGCCTGTGTATTGACCTTGGTTCCCTAGTGAGATGCTGGCCATGATGAGTAGAATTCCCAATTCAGAGGACTTACCTATGCTGTTGTGTAGAGAGTTATCAAAAATATGGAGGGCTTTCTCATGGTATTTGTGAGATTTGGAAAATTTTGTCCAATGTAAATCTGGTGATTCTTTCTCTCAAGTTATAGCTTCAGCTGTGGGATATTGTGAAGGGGACGATACTACATTGTTGTTGGGTGAGCAATGCATAGTGAAGATCATTGAGTCTGGGAGGAAGCATTTAGGTGATTAGCCTGTGACGTTGTCTAAATATGCATCAGGACAGGGCATAGAGTGTGGATAAAGTTTTCACTAGACTCCAGAAAAGTTGGGTGGATTTGGGCTTTGAGCATACCTTAGATAAGCATGAGAAAATCTTAAGTGCTGTCTTTGTGGATGGTCTTAAGGATCATCTGGAAAGGTCTAGTATTAGCAAGGCCTGAGTGTTCACTATAGCCCTCCATTTTGTCCCTCCATTTTGTTGAAGTTGAATTGAACAAAGGCCTAAGGCAGGCGTGGCTGCCTATCAGTCCTCCCCACAAGAAGGGGGAAGGAAGACTTTTTATGTACTTGCCCACTTCCTCACCCATGAGAGGAGCTACAAATGTTCAGCCCTTCAAGTGTAATGCCCATAGGGAATTAACAATACAGAATCTAATGCTGGATCCTATTATCTATACAATCCTTAGGATCTGCTGCCATTGACTCAAAGCAAACATGTTCCATGATCTCTCATGGCTAAGGGTAGTATCACATATGCAGGAGTAGATAGAAATACAGTCCCTACTCCTCTCACCAACTTTTCAGCGCCTTAAAGGTTCACAAATTTAGTAGATCTGACTACTCTGCTGCCTCTTGAGGGGGGAGGAAGTAGTAGTGCCTTCCTACCTCTAAAAATAAAAATTCAAATTCACATGACTGTCTCCAATTAATAACCAAATTTTTGAGTTTCTGGTAGATAATTTCAGGTTCTTGGAAGATGGATCATCTTGGACAGGATTTGCTATTCTTATTTAATCTGATATTGTCAAGAAAGAACCACTCCCTCCAGCAATGTTAGTGCAGGAGACAGAGCTGAAGACACTCACTGAGGTTTGTAATATGGCTGAGGCTAAGACTGCTAACATGAATAATAATCCATGTATGCCTTCGGTATCACTCATTATTATGGTCTAATCTGGTGAAGAAGAGATTTTGTTTGATCCATGGGTAATCCCATCAATAATGAATGCTGAGTGTATGAAAGATGTTTGATGCCCTGATGCTGACTGAGAAGGTAAAGACTAAACTATTACCTGAAATCTATGCTAAGTTGAAATCTGTGTGATACGGGATGGCTTAGGGCCAGTAGATTTCCAAAAGTTTGTCTTTTCCAGATACAGGCTACAGAGGCTGAAAGGAAACATCAAAGGACAAAGGTAGAAGTGATGATTGAAAATGGACTCTGGAGGGTTTGTAAGAAACTCCCACTTCAGAGGGAACTCTACCTAAAGAGGATGGATTTAGAACATGGGCAAATCAAGAGAGAGAAGGTGTGATTGGGTTCTGTAGTGAATGGCTCCTGGGTTCAACAATGCTGCCACTAGGTTAGTTGAAGGTGAATGCTGTAATAATGATGGGAGAACTATGGGATTTCCAGGAAGGCATATGCCAAGGTCATCTTACCCATTTCAGAGACTGTGGATTGACTACATTCAGAACAAAGGTGGAACAGCGTGAATATGTCTGTGTCTGATATTCTGAGATTTGGCCTGTAGCAAAGGGTACAGCTAAAGATATTGACTAAGGTAAGAGTATCTACCCCTGGGGCTTTTCTCCATCTGGTACATACCTAACCGGAAGATAGGCCTAAGTCCTTATGAAGTACTCTTTGGGAATGCCCCTAGATTAGGTCTCTATTTCTCCAACAGCTCAAGATGCAGCATAGTAGTTTTTCAAATTATGTTGTCTGTTGCGCAAATTGATTGTCTAATGTGTATTTCCAAGTTTAGTTGTTTTCTAGAATCCAGACTGTATAGAAGCAATTCATCCTGATGTCGAATTGGAAGGAGAGACTGATTGAATCTACGTGTCATATTGCAATCTAGTGCCAGGACTATAAGAGCCATAATATTTTTGCATGTTGCACTGTTTGTTTCATATTGTACAAGTGGGAAATAACAGTCAAATCAAATTCCAACGGTGTTATATTATCAAGATGAGTCAGGAACAACTAAGTTGACCTTTGCAGTATAGTGGAGTGTAAGACAGATGACAGAAAGAATACTTGGTTTTGGTTTGATAAGTACATCTGTGTGACTGGAACTGACCCAGCCTATGGTAATTGTGTTTAGATATGACCATACCAACTGTGGATATTGGAGATTAACAGAATGGAACACTAGTCTGAAGTGTTGTTAATATAAACCAGTGGAAAAAGGTGAAGGAGGTTCAACCAGGTATTAAATACAAGGGTTCACATACTTTTTCCACCTGCACTGTCAATGTTTACGTGGTGTGTTCAATAAAAACATAGTAACATTTAATTATTTGTGTGTTATTAAATTAAGCAGACTGTGATTGTCTATTGCTGTGACTTAGATGAAGATCAGATCACATTTTATGACCAATTTGTGCAGAAATCCATATCATTCCAAAGGGTTCACATACTTTTTCTTGCAACTGTATAATGTGAACATTCTGTAGTACACATTTTTGTCCACTAGATGGCTGCAAACAGATGTTTGAGCCTAGTGTGCATTTCTTTGTCTTGAGGATACTGGGGGAGGGGGGAGGGGGAAGGGGGAATTAGGTTGCAGTTTTCAAATCTACCTTTGAACTCAGAGTTGAAGTTGCTGAAACCACTCCTATCAATTTAAGGAGCCAATAGTCTCTTCTTAAGGAGCACCCCTTTTGTGATGTCATGTCTGCTAATTAAGTGAATGTATTTGAATAAAGCTCCTCTTCTTGCTCTTGCTCAGGGAAATGAGAAGATGATTTCATGAAACAAACATTTGTGTCTGGTCTCATTATGAAAGCAGTATAGCACGTGCATACTTACACTTCTAATTGATTTGGCACCACACAAAGAAGAAGAGAATCGCATGAATTGCGATAACAAGTTTGTGGTCAGTGAAGGAGCCTATCGGGTCCCTGCTCTGCAGTGATGGGAAACCAATGGGTCAGAGGGCATCCCGATGCCTTGCAAAGCATTGGGACCTGCCTTCTACGTAAGCCTATGAGATCCAGCCCTAAGCTGGGTCTCCTAGGCAACCTGTCAGTGTATTACTCAGTGTCATACACTAACAGGCAATACATTACAATACAGATGTATTGTAATGCATTGCAGAGGGAATCAGACCCCTAAAAGTTGAAGTCTCAGTGTCTTTAATAATAAAAAATAAAGTTTCAAGTAAAAACAGAAAAAACGCCCCTTTCCCCTGATTGTCTATTAAAAAATAGAAAAAAAAGAAAAAACACACATATTAGGTATTACCACATCCGTAACGAGAGGCTCTATAAATATATCACATAATCCACCCCGTACAATAAACATTGTAAAAAAAAAAAAAAAAAACGGTGTCAAAAAAAGCTTATATCACAAAAAGTACAACACCAAGCAAACAAAGAGGCATTTTCCCCAAAAATAGTACCAATCAAACCGTCACCTCATCCCGCATAAAATAATATCCTACCTAAGACAATCGGCCATAAAATAAAAAAGCTATGGCTCTCAGACTATGGAGACACTAAAATATGATTTTTTTTTGTTTCAAAAATGTTATTAATGTGTTAAAATGAAATAAATTTTAAAAACGTAGACATATTAGGTATTGCTGCATCTGTAACAACCAGCTTTATAAAAATATCACATGACCTAACCCCTCAGGTGAACGTTGTTTAAATAAATAAATAAAAACTGTTACAAAAAAACTCTTTTTTGGTCACCTTGCCCCAAAAAGTGTAATAATGAATGATCAAAAAATCGTATGTACCTAAAAATGGTAACAATAAAAATGTCAACTATTCCTGCAAAAAATGAGCCCCCGCACGAGACGATCAGCAAAACAAAACAAAAAATATGGCGTTCAGAAAATCAAGACACAAAAAAATATATTTTTTAAAAAAATGCTTTATGTAAAACTGAAACAAACAAACAAAATAGACATATTTTATATAATCACGTCCGTAACAACCTGCTCTATAAAAATAGCACATGATCTAACCCAGTGTTTCCCAACCAGCATGCCTCCAGCTGTTGCAAAACTACAACTCCCAGCATGCCCGGACAGCCTTTGGCTGTCCGGGCATGCTGGGAGTTGTAGTTTTGCAACAGCTGGAGGCATGCTGGTTGGGAAACACTGATCTAACCTGTCAGGTGAACGTAAAAAAACCAAAAATAAAAACGGTGCCAAAGCAGCCATTTTAGGGTTATCTTGCCTCACAAAAAATTTAACATAAAGCAATTAAAAATCATATGTACCCCAAAATAGTACAAATAAAACTGTCACCTTATCCCATAGTTTCCAAAATGGGGTAACTTTTTGGGAGTTTCTACTGTAGGGATGCATCAGGCGGACTTCAAATGGAACATGGTGTCTAAAAACCAGTCCAGCAAAATTTGCCTTCCAAAAAGCCTCCTTTTCTTCTGCGTCCTGCTGTGTGCCCTTACGTCAGTTTACGACCACATGTGAAGTGTTTTTGTTAACCGCAGAATCAGGGTAATGAATATTGAGTTTTGTTTGGCTGTTAACCCTTGATGTATTAAAGAAAAAAATGGATTAAAATGTAAAATCTGCCAAAAAAGTGAAATTTACTAATTTCTCCTCCATTTTCCTTTAATTCTTTTGGAGCACCTGAAGGGTTGACAAAGTTTGTAAAATCAGTTTTGAGTAACTTGAGGGGTGTAGTTTCCAAAATGGGAATGGGGTCATCTATGGGTGGTTTCTACTATGTAAGCCCCTCAAAGTGACTTCATAACTGAACCGGTCCTTGAAAAGTGGGTTTTGGAAATTTTCTTTAAAAATTTTGTAGACATATGGGGAATGTTAAGTAATACATATTTTATGAGGTATCACTTTCTGTTTTGAAAGCTTTTAAAAAAAAAAATTAATTTGGGATTTTTTCATCAATAAAGGTGAAATATATTGACTCATATTTA
Source organism: Bufo bufo (assembly GCF_905171765.1). Taxonomy (NCBI): domain Eukaryota; kingdom Metazoa; phylum Chordata; class Amphibia; order Anura; family Bufonidae; genus Bufo; species Bufo bufo. The sequence goes on from NC_053395.1 coordinate 159,579,642, forward strand.
TGACTGTCATGTACAATGTGTCACGAGAAAACAACCTCAGAATGGCTTGGATAAGTAAAAGTGTTCCAAAGTTATTACCACATAAAGTGACACATGTCACAAAATGCACAAAATGGCCCCGGTAGGAGGGTGAAAACTGACCCGGGATAGAAGAGGTTAAGTAATGATTATAATGGGATATTAAATTATAATCTACACTATCAAGTGTGCCACTATCTACGCTATCTATATTTTTGGCCTGGGACATCTCAAAGAGTCCTATGGCTTTCAGTATCACTCTTATGCAGACGACACACAAATCTACCTCTCTGGTCCAGACATCACCACCTTACTATCCAGAATCCCACAATGTCTATCTTCTATATCATCCTTTTTCTCCTTACGCTTTCTAAAACTTAACATGGATAAAACAGAATTCATTATCTTTCCCCCATCTTGCTCAACCCCCCCAACAGACCTATCTATCACGATCAATGGCTGCACACTCTCCCCGGTCAACCAAGTCCACTGCCTTGGAGTGACCTTGGATTCTGCCCTCTCCTTCCGAGCGCACATCCAAGCCCTTTCCACCACCTGCCGCCTCCAACTCAAAAACATCTCCCACATCCACGCTTTCCTTAACTTTGAATCTGCGAAAATGCTTGTACATGCCCTCATCATCTCCCGCCTAGACTAATGCACCATTCTTCTCTGTGGCTTTCCATCTAGCACTCTCGCACCCCTCCAATCTATCCTCAACTCTGCTGCCCGACTAACCCACCTCTCACCCTGTTACTCCTCTGCCTCTCCACTCTGCCAATCCCTTCACTGGCTCCCCATTGCCCAGCAAATTCACTTCAAAGTACTAACAAATACATATAAGGCTTTCCACAACCTGTCCCCTCCCTACATCTCTGAGCTACTTTCCCGATACATCCCCACATGCACTCTCCGATCCTCACAAGACCTCCTTTTCTCCTCTCCTCTTATCACCTCTTCCCACAATCGCCTACAAGATTTCTCCCGTGCATCCCCCACACTCTGGAACTCGCTACCCCAACATATCAGACTCTCACCTACAGTGGAATCCTTTAAAAGAAACCTGAAAACCCACCTCTTCAGACAAGCCTACAACCAGTGACCCTGCTGCCTTTATACCGCCATGATCAACTTCACCCGCACCTACTGTTTTCACGATGCGCTCATCAGCGCACCCGGCGTTGCCCGTTCCCATGGTAACCGCAATGGTGCTGAGCGCCGAGCTGCTCTCTCGGTACCCGGCTGTATTAGAACTCAGGAGTCATGTGACGCTGGCCACGTCACATGACTCCATCAGAGCCCTATTTAAACAGATGGCCACAGATTGCCTACTATTGAGGTCCTTCCTGCGATTACTTACCTGGTTTTCTGTTCTCCTGCTCGTGTTAGACTTCCGTCCGTATCATCCCTTGGTCTTGGCATTCCCTCCTGGTTCTGCCTTTGGCTTCCTGCTGACGATCCTCTGCTTGCTCCTCTGGTACCTTGCTGCTCTCCAGGTTTTGACTCGGCTCATTTGACTGCTCTGTTGTGTGTTTTGTCCGTCTTCCCTGCACTTATCCTAGTTGAGGGTTTGTTGACCAGTTGTCCCTTGTCACTAGGACTTGCGAGGCAAGTAGGCAGGAACAGGCGTGCGGGTTGAGCTCATTGGTCACTTCCCTACCCCCTGTGTGCGACAGAATAACAGGTCCAAATTACCACTGTTACCATGAATCCTTTGGTTACCCTGACGGAGCATGTTTCCAATTTGACTCAGATGGTTCAGGAATTGGGGAGAAACTCTGAGTCAGGACAGAGTGTCTCCACTCCCCCAGATTAAGCTTCCTGAACCATTTTCTTGTGACCATAAAAAGTTTCTTTCTTTCAAAGAGAACTGTAAGCTTTACTTTAGGTTACGTCCCTTGTCATCCGGCTCTGAGAGTCAACGGGTAGGCATAGTTATCTCCCGACTACAGGGGGACCCCCAGGATTGGGCTTTTTCCTTGCCTTCCGATGCTAGTTGTCTCAGTTCTGTCGAGGGATTCTTTCAGGCTCTGGGAATTTTGTATTATGAACCTGAGAGGGCCATGGTAGCTGAAACCGCTCTTAAAGCTTTGGTTCAGGGAGATCAACCTGCAGAAGAGTATTGCACCCAGTTCAGAAGATGGTGTGTCCCCTCTGGCTAGAATGAACCAGCCCTTGAAAGCCAGTTCAGGTCAGGCTTGTCTGAGAATCTTAAAGACCTATTAGTTAACTATCAGCTTCCTGAGACATTGGACGAGACTATGACACTCGCTGTTCGACTTAACAGACGTGTTAGGGAGAGATGGCAGGAACGTTTGCTTTTTCCCCAGGAGGCGGTCCAGCCCAGAGGTCTGTCCTATGAGCAGAGCCGATATTTCTTTTGAGGAACCCAGGCAGGTCGGGATGACTCGTAGAGATCAGTATCGCCGACATGGAGCTTGTTTCTATTGTGGAGACTCAGACCATTGGACTAATCAGTGCTCCAAGAAGCCTTCCTCCGTTAATTCGACCAAGACGGGGGTAGCCTAAGTCCGAGGTATATCCAAATGTGGTCAAGAGTAAGGTATTAGTACCTATTACATAATCCCATTATTGACTGGACTAAGGGAGAACTGGTGAAATGGGGGTCTAAATGCCACTCGTGCTTGTCTGTGGTGCAATCCGGGGTCTCAGCAGAATCCTATACATTGCCTCTAGTCATAAAGGAATATATGGATTGGGTAAGGCCATCGTCCTTAAAGGCCTTACAACGTTTTTTGGGGTTCGTTAATTATTACCTCAGATTTATAAAGAATTTTTTGTTAATTGCTAGACCCTTGACCGACCTCACCAAAAAATGGGCGGACCTGGATAACTGGTCTGTTGAAGCTACTGAAGCATTTGAAACTCTTAAAAAGGCCTTCAGTAGCGCTCCTGTTTTGATTCAGCCGGATCAAGAGAGACCTTTCATTGTGGAGGTGGTTGCCTCCAAGGACGGAGTAAGTGCAGTCCTCTCTCAAGGCCCCTCTACTCTTACCAATTTAAGGCCTTGCGCCTTCTTTTCCAGAAAATTTTCTCCCACGAGAGAAATTATGACGTGGGGAATCAGGAATTGCTAGCCATTAAATGGGAGTTTGAGGAGTGGAGGCATTTTCTTAAAGGGGCTAAACATTGTGTCACCGTTGTCACTGATCACAAAAATCGAATGTTTCTTGAGTTTGCTAAGAGGTTGAATCCCCGTCAAGCCAGATGGACATTTCTCCATCACTTTCAGGCCAGGAAGTAAGTGCGTTTCAGCCTATGGACGCACCCCTTGAAACCATACTGCCAGCTAATGTCTTTTTAGCAGCCTGTCACGGATGAGAGTGGGGGAAACCCTCATCCGTGTGATGTTATGCTTTATGTTGGTGTTTATACTTACTGCAGATATGGATCTGCGTCCTGTGTGTTTATGTGTGTGTGTTGTGTCCATTTATGTTTGGTGTGGACATCAGCTTGTGAGCATGGGATCCAGTCAGTGTGTCTGTGGCAGGTAGGTATGGAAGTGCTTTCATTCACCTGCCATATCCATAGACTGTTTATGTTTCCCCTTCCTTGCAGCTAGGCCAGTTTAGGCTCCTGTTCGTCCGTGTCTAGGAGGAACAGGTTGTCTTACCCAGCTCCTAGTTCAGGGATCCCTTGAGGGTTAGTAGGGACCGACCCGAGGTTCCTGAGTATGAGCCTTCCTACCATCAGGGTTGGCTCATACAGCTAGGAGTCAGGGTCAGATTTAGGGATGTGTTAGGAGGTGACCTGCTCCCTATTCTGTTGTCCTGGCCGAACAGCTTCCTTACGTTTAACATCGCACGGTTGAGGGTTTCCCCCACTCTCAGCCGCGACAGTATGACCGCAATGGCTTCTTGCTGGGTGACCTTCGAAAGAGGGTACAGCATGCATCGCCATCTGGTTATGGGGTGCATGTGCGTTCTCCGGAGGGAGAGCGTTAGGGGGTTCACCCTTTACGGCGCGGTTGGTGGCTTATTCTCCGCCACCTTGCCTTCCGTGTCCGTGTTGGTAATCCCTTGTTCCTCTCTGTGTTCTTATCTCTGGGCGTCTGCTGGCAGCATTCCGTTTGTGTTCCGGCTGGGTGCTGGTTAGGAGTGTCTGTTGGCAGAGACTGGAGTGGGAACGTTAGTAGAGAGTGGACGCAGTGTCAGTGCGGTCTCTCCAGGCTGTTTCTTTGCTGGTCTCTGGTTCCTGTGTGTTGCTCCAGAGGCTGGCAGTCAGATCCCTGGTTCCTGTGTGTTGCTCCAGGGGCTGGCAGCAGTTCTGGGGAGACTCGCATGTACTGACGCTGATTTCCCTTACTTTTTACCTTCTCCCATCCCTGTTTTGAGTTCCTCACTATCTTCCCCTTTTTTTTGGTAGGGGGGCTTTGAGGGGTGGGAGTGTCACGACCATGGTCATGGTCGTGACTCCTGGCACCGCGTGCAGTCGCCTGCGGTCTGGTTTCATTCTCAATCACAGGTGAGGGCTTCAGTGGTTGCTGCTGGCAACATATTAGTATTGGCAGTATAGCAGCCTGAGCTGTTGCTAGGCAGCTTGCTGTCAAGGGCAGGCGGCTCCACCTGACAATCTGTCTTTGTATGTGTGCACTTTCCCTGTTTGTGGTGCACGAGGTTTATGTATGTGTGCACTGTGACACCTCCCTTCACTTGCGGTTGTTCCGCAGCAACGTGTGGTGTTGTGTGCATGTGGTGGCAGTGTCTCGGCCTGCTGGCTGTTCCCCAGGACATGGTTGCCACCCATGCCGTTGCCGTGGTAACAGGTGCAGTGGAATGCTTGTTTGTGCTTTTCACTTTAAGTGGCTTCACTACCCTATCTGGCCTTGGAATGGAATTCCCTTTCCAGTGTGTGTTTGTGTGGGTGTGGCCACTTGGGCTATTTAGCCTCTGCTGAGACCTGTAGCTGAGGGGTACTCCAGCCTTGCAGTAAGCTGGAGTCATCCTCCTGGTCTCTTATACCATCTGCCTGTGAGGGCCACCCTTGTGGTCATAAATATTATGTCACAATGTTATTTTATGTGTGTGTGGTGTCTATTCTTACTGCAGCTATGGATCTGGGTTCCTGTGTATTTTATGTGTGAGCTGTGTCCTTTTTATGTTTGGTGTGGACGTCAGCATTTGAGCACGGGATCCAGTCAGTGTGTCTGTGGCAGGTAGGGGTGGATGTGGTTTTACTCACCTGCCATATCCATAGGCTGTTTATGTTTCCCCTTCCTTGCAGTTTGGCCACTTTAGACTCCTGTTCATCCGTGTCAAGGAGGAACAGGTTGTCTTACTCAGCTCCTAGTTCAGGGATCCCTTGAGGGCTAGTAGAGACCCGAGGTTCCTGAGTATGAGCCCTCCTACCTTCAGGGTTGGCTCATACAGCTAGGAGTCAGGGTCAGATTTAGGGATGCGTTAGGAGGTGACATGCTCCCTAATTCTGTTGTCCTGGTCAAGCAACCTCCCTATTCCTTAACATCACACGGATGAGGGTTTCCCCCACTCTCATCCATGACACAGCCTTGTCCCAAGACCTTACGGCTCTTATTAAGGCAGAACAACATCTGGCCCCGACACCCACACCAACAGATAAGTTGTTTGTCCCCGAACAATTCCGTCTCCGGCTGTTGGGTGAGTGTCATGACTGTTTTGTGTGGACATCTTGGTATCGAGAGTACTAAAGAGCTGGTATCAAGGTCTTACTGGTGGCCCACCCTAGTCAAGGATGTCAAGTCCTATGTGTCGGCCTGTGATGTTTGTGCCAAGTCTAAAACCCCTAAAACTCGCCCTGCTGGTGAGTTGCGACCCCTACCCATTCCCAGTAGACCCTGGTCTCATATTTCTATGGATTTCAGCATTGACCTGCCACCTGCGGAGGATAAAACTGTGGTTTGGGTAGTGGTTGATAGGTTCAGCAAGATGGTACATTTTGTTCCTCTTTCTAAGCTTCCTAATGCTAAGACTCTGGCCGCTGTATTTGTAGAACAAATTTTACATTTGCATGGTATTCCAGAAAACATTGTATTGGATAGGGGGGTCCAGTTTGTGTCTAGATTTTGTAGAGCCTTCTGTCAGAGGGGCCAAATTTCATTGTCTTTCTCGTCTGCCTATCATCCTGAGAGTAACGCACAGACTGAAAGACTTAGTTTGTGAAACAGTTTCTCAGGTCATATGTTTCTGATGATCAACAATTATGGCTTAACCACCTCCGGACCGCCGTACGCAGCGACGCGTCCTGGAGGTGGTTGATTGATTCCGACTGGACGCGCTGGCGCGTCCTCTCGCGAGACGCGAGATTTCCTGTGAACGCGCGCGCGCTCACAGGAACGGAAGGTAAGAGAGTGGATCTCCAGCCTGCCAGCGGCGATCGTTCGCTGGCAAGCTGGAGATGTGATTTTTTTAACCCCTAACAGGTATATTAGACGCTTTTTTGATAACAGCGTCTAATATACCTGCTACCTGGTCCTCTGGTGGTCCCTTTGTTTGGATCGACCACCAGAGGACACAGGTAGCTCAGTAATATGTTGCACCAAGCACCACTACACTACACCCCCCCGTCACTTATTAACCCCTTATTCACCCTTGATCACCCTTGATCACCCCTGATCACCCCATATAGACTCCCTGATCACCCCCTGTCATTGATTACCCCCCTGTCATTGATCACCCCTCTGTAAAGCTCCATTTAGACGTCCGCATGATTTTTACGGATCCACTGATAGATGGATTGGATCCGCAAAACGCATACGGACGTCTGAATGGTGCCTTACAGAGGCGTGATCAATGACTGTGGTGATCACCCCATATAGACTCCCTGATCACCCCCCTGTCATTGATTACCCCCCTGTCATTGATCACACCCCTGTAAAGCTCCATTCAGACGTCCGCATGATTTTTACGGATCCACGGATAGATGGATCGGATACGCAAAACGCATATGGACGTCTGAATGGAGCCTTACAGGGGCGTGATCAATGACTGTGGTGATCACCCCATATAGATTCTCTGATCACCCCCCTGTCATTGATCACCCCCCCTGTCATTGATCACCCCCCTGTAAGGCTCCATTCTGAAATTTTTTTGGCCCAAGTTAGCGGAAATTATATATTTTTTTCTTACAAAGTCTCATATTCCACTAACTTGTGTCAAAAAATAAAATCTCACATGAACTCACCACACCCCTCACGGAATCCAAATGCGTAAAATTTTTTAGACATTTATATTCCAGACTTCTTCTCACGCTTTAGGGCCCCTAGAATGCCAGGGCAGTATAAATACCCCACATGTGACCCCATTTCGGAAAGAAGACACCCCAAGGTACTCCGTGAGGGGCATATTGAGTCCATGAAAGATTGAAATTTTTGTCCCAAGTTAGCGGAAAGGGAGACTTTGTGAGAAAAAAATAAAAAATATCAATTTCCGCTAACTTGTGCCAAAAAAAAAAATTTCTATGAACTCGCCATGCCCCTCATTAAATACCTTGGGGTGTCTTCTTTCCAAAATGGGGTCACATGTGGGGTATTTATACTGCCCTGGCATTTTAGGGGCCCCAAAGCGTGAGAAGAAGTCTGGTATCCAAATGTCTAAAAATGCCCTCCTAAAAGGAATGTGGGCCCCTTTGCGCATCTAGGCTGCAAAAAAGTGTCACACATCTGGTATCGCCGTACTCAGGAGAAGTTGGGGAATGTGTTTTGGGGTGTGATTTTACATATACCCATGCTGGGTGAGAGAAATATCTTGGTCAAATGCCAACTTTGTATAAAAAAATGGGAAAAGTTGTCTTTTGCCAAGATATTTCTCTCACCCAGCATGGGTATATGTAAAATGACACCCCAAAACACATTCCCCAACTTCTCCTGAATACGGAGATACGACATGTGTGGCACTTTTTTGCAGCCTAGGTGGGCAAAGGGGCCCACATTCCAAAGAGCACCTTTAGGATTTCACCGGCCATTTTTTACAGAATTTGATTTCAAACTCCTTACCACACATTTGGGCCCCTAGAATGCCAGGGCAATATAACTACCCCACAAATGACCCCATTTTGGAAAGAAGACACCCCAAGGTATTCGCTGATGAGCATAGTGAGTTCATGGAAGTTTTTATTTTTTGTCACAAGTTAGTGGAATATGAGACTTTGTAAGAAAAAAAAAAATAATAAATCATCATTTTCCGCTAACTTGTGACAAAAAATAAAAAGTTCTATGAACTCACTATGCCCATCAGCGAATACCTTAGGGTGTCTACTTTCCGAAATGGGGTCATTTGTGGGGTGTTTGTACTGTCTGGCCATTGTAGAACCTCAGGAAACATGACAGATGCTCAGAAAGTCAGTGCTGCTTCAAAATGCGAAAATTCACATTTTTGTACCATAGTTTGTAAACGCTATAACTTTTACCCAAACCATTTTTTTTTTTTACCCAAACATTTTTTTTTTATCAAAGACATGTAGAACAATAAATTTAGAGCAAAATTTATATATGGATGTCGTTTTTGTTGCAAAATTTTACAACTGAAAGTGAAAAATGACATTTTTTTGCAAAAAAATCGTTAAATTTCGATTAATAACAAAAAAAGTAAAAATGTCAGCAGCAATGAAATACCACCAAATGAAAGCTCTATTAGTGAGAAGAAAAGGAGGTAAAATTCATTTGGGTGGTAAGTTGCTTGACCGAGCAATAAACGGTGAAAGTAGTGTAGGTCAGAAGTGTAAAAAGTGGCCTGGTCTTTCAGGGTGTTTAAGCTATGGGGGCTGAGGTGGTTAAGTACCTTCCTTTGGCAGAATTTGCGATAAACAACCATGTTATTCCTCCACTACTGTCCATCCTCGTTTTCATTCTGGGTCATCTGTCTCCTCATCTAACCCTGAGGCGAATAAGGTCTCGTCAGAACTGTGCACAGTTTGGGCTCGGGTTCAGTCGAACCTAGAAAAAGCTCAAAACAGTATTAAAATCAAAGCGAATAAGAAACGTTGGGGATGGATTTTCAGGTTGGGGATAAGGTGTGGCTATCTTCTAAAAATGTGTCTCTTAAGGTGGCCTCCAAAAAGTTTGCACCTCGTTTTAAAGGCCCGTACGAGATTACGGAGGTAATTAACCCAGTATCTTTTAGGTTGAAACTGCCCGAGTCTTTCCACATCCATGACGTTTTTCACAAATCTCTGCTTAAGAGACATGTTGCAGCTGTTGTTCCTTCGCAGTCCGCTCTACCGCCGGTACTGGGAAATGATTCCGTGGAGTTTGTGGTTTCCAAGATATTGGATGCTAGAAGAGTCCGTAACTCTTTACAGTACCTGGTGCACTGGAAAGGCTATGGACCAGAGGAAAGGTCCTGGGTACCAGCTAACGATGTTCATGCCTTTAGACTTGTCAAAAAATTTCATGTGGAACATCCTGAGAAGATGTCGCCTGGTGCCTTGGGTCAGGAGGCCCCGCGTAAAAGGGGGGTACTGTCACTGTGCGCTCTGTGCGGAGGCGACGACGGCCGGGGCGCGCTCGCGTCATCAGTGAGCCCAGCGTCGCCCGTTCCCATGGTAACCACAATGGGACTGCTCTGTGTGTTTTGTCCATCTTCTCTGCACTTATACTAGTTAAAGGGTTTGTCAACCAGTTGTCCCTTGTCACTAGGACTTGCGAGGCAAGTAGGCAGGGACAGGGGTGCGGGTTGATCTCAGTGGTCATTTCCCTACCCCCTGTGTGTGTGACAACTGTGTCCTTCTCCCATACCATGTAGATTGTAAGCCCTCACGGGCAGGGCCCTCTCTCCTTCTGTACCAGTTTGTAACTCGTCTTGTTTATGATTAGTGCAATTGTCTGTATTATGTATGTATGCCCCTTTTCATATGTACAGCGCTATGGAATGAATGGCGCTTTAATAATGATAAATAATAATAATAATCAGTCCAGACTTCTGCATATGGAATTATATATACATAATTCCTTCTTAAAAAGTTATAGGTGGAATTACATATGCCTATGTTCATACAATCTGAAGGGCTATCGAAGAAGAGACTACTTTAGATAACTGTGCTGAATACAGTTGGTGTTTCAAATTGAAGGAAAAAAAAGTTTGAAACTATTAGAAAAATGTTAAGGGTGTGTATATAAGTGCCACAAAATGGTTGAAGAGAAAAGGTTATGAAAGAATGCTTTTTAAAATACTGGACAGTTTTTTTTATGGTTCATGTGCTTCTCCACCCCTCCTAAAGCCTTTTAGTCCAGAGAATCAGATGTCCGGATTTCACCTGTAAGATATGCAAATGATTAAGAGGTTTGTGGAGGTGCACTGAAGAAAAAACTATACCTTATAAGATCAACATAAGACAGTTCATTTGCATGGACAGAGAGAAGCCAAATCTCTAGACACTGAGATTTACCTACAACAGAAACCTCTGAGCCATTAAGATTTTTTCTCTCTCAATGACCAATATGTTTTAGCTATGAATCAAACAGCAATGATAGGTTTATGAGTTATTCTGCATTATAATGGCCATAAACATTAAAGAAAAGACTAAGTGACAAGAAATTCTTGGAATACAGGTAGATATTTAACCAATGCACATTTGATGCTAGCTCGTACCTTGTACATTGTCTGCTGCACATACCTGGGTGCTTGCCATTCCTCTCCTTATGTCCCTGCTGCCACATGCCTCTCCATTGTAGTGTTAGCTGTCCTAAAGGGACAGGCATATGTCAGCTGGTCCGTGCTCCACCTGTGACTGATCAGCCCTGCACAAAGTCAGCCATTTTAAGGTACAGTTTGCAAAATACTTTAAACTCTCCTCTCCTTAGTTGAGGCCTAGTAAATCCAAAAGTGACACAGTAGGCCTGACCATGACATACCTGCAATCTTATTTTCGAGACTACATGTAGAGAATTTTTCATCCATTTCCATAATGTATTCAATCAAATCCAGTGAAACTATGCATATATTTATGATCAATATTTAATATTAATATTTACCTTGTATTAAATAAGATATATCTGCTTATATAGTCAAAAAATATTTCCATTCAGCCTGAAGTATTCCATAAGATATCAAATGGGCATCAAAGATTGAAAGAAAAGTCAAGAAAATAATAGATACTAAAAACAAGAGAGATGAGCGTCTGTCAACACAACTCCAAAAACTCTAAAAATCAGCGAGACGTGACAGGATTGTCTGTGCAAATTTCTTTTTCTCACATTTGAGTCTGACTTAAAATCAGGGATAGCTTGGAAGCTATGCCCATAAAACAGTTATAAATCTCATTTAGACACAAGATTACAAATGTTTTCTTTGTTGTGCACTAGGGGCAATGAGGTGAAATATTAGCCCATTTCACATCCTCTCAAACTTCTCTGCAAATTCAATTTAGGCTCTTTGCTATGCAAATCCCATGTGTGAGAGGGCAATCTTTTCCTGTTATCTGACCACTAAATATGATCACCGAGAAAAAAAAATAACCATGCCAGATTTCTCAGATTGGTTGGTTCTTCCCAGAGGGAAACACAAAAGTTGTGGTGGTACTGTGGAGCCTGGCATTTATGGATGATGGTAAATGTAGAGAAGATTTTTTTTTATCCCTGTACTGTATCAAGGGGGCATTTAGTGGGTTTGTATGTACCGGCTTACTACTTTATAAGGACTGCCAACAGAATAGATGACGAATAACCATATGAAGAATAGTTCTTTAGAAGGGAATGCGCATATATCAAGTGGCATTTCTTAGAACTATATCCACTCTGGGCTTGGTGTTTGTTGACACATGTAAAGGGTAATGCAAGAGCAAAGTACTTCCTTAAGTTGAATATCATACGTTACGTGGAGTCTTAGTAGTAACTCCCTACTTTTCTCCTAGAGGGGAATAGTTTAAATTATTTCAGACTACTGATTAAAACATGACCTTTATTAGGTAGATTAAAAGTCCTAGAATCTAATAGACCACAGTGTGGATCCCACAGGTGCTTAATAGATATAGTCCCTGTGGCGAAACCAACCTCGCCACAGTGTTTTGGAGGGGGCTGTTTGCCAGCCTCCTGCCCCAGGATTATGGCCCATACTAACTTTGAAGGAGAAGACAGACCGGCCGCACAGCTTAAATCTGTGGAACTGTTTTGGGCAGGAAAGCCATGCTTGCGGCCGGCCAAATGTGACTTCCATGTAATTCGGGAACCCCTGCTCGGATCTGGGTGATTTTTGGATATGTTGTTCACCCAGATCAGAGCTATCCATGGATGTATACATTATGGGGATATGTGGGGTTTTGAGGTGTTTTCTGTGTTTTGGGAAAAATGTGTGTTTTCTGTCTGAGTGATTAAGTTAGCCCATTAAGTTTGGTAATTGTATTTTGTGGATTGCGTCTCAGACAATGCCAGTGTGTTAGTTAATTGCGTCTCAGACAATGCTCATTATATTTTGTTGATTGCGTTACAGACAGAGGGAAGGGGATTTTGTGTACAATTGCTGGAAGGGTTTCAATACTGAAAATGCATGTGATTGGCTAAAATATAAACTGTCACAGTCTTTTACAAAGGCCCCAGGGGGAGTGTCCCTTGCTAGGAGACCTGCATAAAAGGCAAAAAAAAAAAACATTAAAGAGTTCCTGCTTTGCCCCTTTATAAAGTCTTGGCTCATGTTTGGGGGATGGGATAACTACACTCTTGGGGATTGCTATATCATAATACTCCCCTGAGTATAAGCTCTTGTAAGAGCTTGTTCCTGGTTCCTGTCTCTGGATTTAGGAGAGTTTCACCCACTGGAGCCTGGAGCCTTGTCGTAGGTCCAGGGTGGGTAGGAGACGGCGAGACCTCAACCAAGCTTCGGCGGTTCGTGGGGTCTGCAGCGCTGACGGTTTTTAAGTGGAGTGCTTGGAGTCCTCTGGAAGCACTAGGAGCAACTATCGACGGAGGTACCCGGTTGGGGTACTAGGCGTTCCGTTACAGTCCCATATGCTCATTGTATGCTCTCCCTAATCCTAAGAACTATATAGGGGGGAATTGTCCCTGGCGTAGCTGTAGTCAGAGCACCTGCCCTGAAAAGTGCGACCCCTCAGCTTCTGGAACCTCAGGCCTGATCTATCTGAAGCTTTCCTAACCTCTACCCCTTCCACAAATGCATTTCACCATAAAATGGCTCATCAGGGAGCAGCGTGGCGGGCTATATAGGTAAAATGGCACCTGTATGATCCACACTGTGATCTATTAGAATCTAGGACCCAGTTAAAGCTCTATAATCCACAGCACCTGCCTGAATTAATGCTATCACTACTAAACCTCAGAACATATACCTCTTTGAACCTGAGCTCGATCGTTTACATGGAAACAACTTCTCTTTTTTTCATTTATCTTTTAATCTACCTAATAAAAGTTATATTTAATCAGTATTCATAAATTAGGGTCCTAGATACTCTGCATACTTCCTATGTTACTTCATGTGTGAATTGTGTGATTATGATATTGTTTGGAAAATGTAGCTTTGCATTGCTTTTTCTTCCTTAGCTTCTGATGCAGACTCTATGCATGAATAATAGTTATCCAAGTACTGATTTATTTATTTATTTAGTAACGTTGCAAAAGAAAAAAGAGCCAGGGAAAGGGGTAAAAATGGGTGAGTGAGGATGATTATTATCAGTTTGGATAACATACCTGTATATTCTGCCTGACAGGAACATACAGTGGTGCGTTAAAATTTGCAAACCCTTCAGAATTTTCTACCTTTTGGCATAAATGTAATTTTAAACTACATAAGATTTTTACACAAGTCATAAAAGTACATAAAGATAACTAAGTATGATCTGTTTTAAGAACAGGGATCTATCAAAGTTTGATCTTCGAAATACATTTGTGGAAGTGTATCATGGCAGAAAAAAATGAGATTTCTGAGGGCCTCAGAAGAAGAGTTCTTGATGCTCATCAGGTTGAAAAAGATTACAAAACCATGTCTAAAGAGCTTGGACTCCACCAGTCTACATTCAGACATATTATGCGCAAATGAAGGAAATTCAGGATCATTATTTCCATCCCCAAGAGTGATCAACCAACAAAGAGCACATCAAGAGAAAGGTGTGCAAAAATCTGCAAGGTCACAAAGGAATCCAGGATACTCTAAATAAGCAACAAAATGAGCCCTAGGTTGGAGCCCTCGGGATGAAAATTCACTTATTATACAAAAAGTCATCCAGACCAAAAAAATCCCTTTAGGGGTCCCAAAAAAAAAGTTTAATGTATATAAAACTAATTCTTTAATTGTACCGTTAAAATTAAACCTACAGACGACAGATCATGAATAAAACTATCAGGGACTGGCAATATGTCACTTATAGTCTTGGGATTGCTGGGAGGACTGAGTGGGTGCTTTAATTATCTGTGTGTTTATGGATATTATTACCACATTGTGTTATATGGAACAGACTCACGTCCATCTGTCACCATCCACAGTAGCCACTGGGGACGGTTAGGACTTATCACAAATTGGCGATCAGGCAGCCACACTGTTTATTATAAGTCTGTGCAACACTACTTGGCAGTTTTCTGCTCAATTCACTAGATGAACACACAATGTGGCTGTCTGTATTACCACATATCAATTGTTCCCTGCCAGAGTTCATGCACTGTGGCTATTTTCATTACCACATTCAAATTGCTCACTTGTTGCATTCATACACTGTGGCCATTTGTATCGCCTCATTCAAATAACTCACTGCCAGCGTTCATACAATGTGGCTATATATCACCACCTGCAGATTATTCACTGCCAGTGTTCATATAATGTGGCTATTTGTCTCACCACGTACAAATTCACTGCCAGTGTTCACACAATGTGGCTATTTGCATTACCACATGCGGATTGTTCACTGCCAGTGTTCATACAATGTGGCTATTTGTAACACCACGTGCAGATTCACTGCCAGCGTTCACACAATATGGCTTTTTTGTATCACCACATGCCGATTAATAACTACAGCGTTTGTGAAATGTGGCTGTTTCACAAATGCTGGCAGTGATTAATCGGCATGTGGTGATACAAAAAAGCCATATTGTGTGAATGCTGGCAGTGAATCTGCATGTGGATATATAAAAAGCCACATTGTGTGAACGCTGGCAGTGAATCTGCACATGGTGATACAAACAGCAACAATGTATGTACACTGGCAGTGATCAATCTGCATGCGGTGATAGATGTAACCACCCTGTGTGAACGCCGGCTGTGAATCTGCACGTGGTGTTACAAATAGCCACATTGTATGAACACTGGCAGTGAACAATCCGCATGTGGTAATGCAAATAGCCACATTGTGTGAACACTGGCAGTGAATTTGTACGTGGTGAGACAAATAGCCATATTATATGAACACTGGCAGTGAATAATCTGCAGGTGGTGATATCTGTCTGTTTGCTGAATCTCAAAGAGAATGTGGGCCATGCAGCAAGACAATGTCCCGAAGCAACCAACGCACCAACATTGTAGAAGCTATTTTATTTGGAGGAATGTGCAAAAATTCCTCCAAGCTGTTGTGCAGGACTTAACAACAATTACCGGAAAGTGGAAATGTTTAGTGGCAGTTTTTGCTGTACAAGGGGGTCACAACAGATACTAAAAACACAGGTTCACACACTTTAGCCACTCAAAGAAAAGTGATATTGGATCATTTTCCTTAATATATAAATAACCAAGTCTATTATTATTGACTCATTTGTTTAATTCAGTTTTAATTATCTTTAAAGGGGTTGTCTCACTTCAGCAAATGGCATGTATCATGTAGAGGAAGTTAATACAAGGCATTTACTAATGTATTGTGATTGTCCATATTGCATCCTTTGCTGGCTAGACTAATTAGTCCATCACATTATACACTGTTCTTTTACATGGTTACGACCACCCTGCAATCCAGCACTGGTGGTCGTGCTTGCACACTATAGAAAAAAGTGCTGGACTGTGCGCACTCCCATGGTCCCAGCCACCAAAGAGACCAGTTCTTTTTTCTATATTGTGCAAGTACAGCCACTGCTGCTGGATTACAAGGTGACTGTAGCCATGCAAACAAGCAGTGTACAATGCTATGGAAAAATAAATCAAGCCCGCAGAGGAAGCAATATTGACAATCACAATCCATAAGTAGGTGCCTTGTATTAACTTTTTTGACATGATAAATGTCATTTGCTGAAGTGAGATATCCCCTTTAAATACTTAAGTGAAAATTTGATGAAGCTTCAATTTATGCAGAGATATAAAAAATGAAGGGTTCACAAACTGTTAAGCACCTCTGTATTAATGCCTAAGTACCTGATGTCCATGCAAAACTCACTTATGTCATGCAGAATATCTACAATGGTTGTGTGTGTGTGCTTGAATCACATTTTATTTTTATTTATTTAATATTTTCTGTATTAATTGATTATTTTTCTACTATGGGGGATCTGGTAGGCAGGGAGCACCTGCAGTCCCCATATATACATCACTGGTTAAAGTGTTACCAATGTACAATGGAACTCTATGGTAAACAGGTGCCCTCCGGATGGCATTCGTTTAACTTATACAATTTTTTATATACATTATATGGATGGGAAAATGTGATGTGAACCCACACTAAGCCAAAACAGAACATAATAACATTAACATAGCTGGGAAATAACTGCTGAATGTACAGGATCCTCTCCTGTGCGCTTCCTCTACAAGCTCCCAGAGGCAACTGAACTCTGATTATGTCACTGGGCTTGGCGCATGCCCAGTGACACTATTGAGGCTGTTGCCCTCAGGAGCCGTAGGATCGGACAGGCGCAGGCAGTCGGCGATACTGCGGCTGCGCGAGATTTCATTCGCAAGAAAGGATGAAGCAAGGTTCGTATGTTGAATAAATTATATGACAGAGCGGAGAGGGCGGCGCCTTTTGGCTCGGCTGTGGGAGGAAATTTATTTATGAGGAGGCGTGCTGGGCTTGAAATTAAGGCAGGCTGGGCACTGCAGGGGGGCGTTACTGGGCTCTAGAGGAGAGGAATAACGCCCCTCTGCACACCTTGAAGGTTCATTCGCATATTTGAAAAATTGCTTTTTTATCTAAATGACAACACGAATAAAAGAAAGAAGACCCTTGCTGGAATGAAGGTAGTTTATTGAACATTGCAATAGTAACAGTTTAATATGCGCAAACTAGGTGACAGATTCCTTTTAAATACAAAGGTTATATATAGACTAATACCTCATTTTGATATGATAAATAGCTATGAGGTACTTAGCAAATATACTTTGATCCAAACATGTCTAAACCCACCTACCCCAGCAAGGTGACCTCAGTCCAGGTAGGAACCTATTCTATTTAAAGAGGCACTATACCAGGCATGGCCAAACTGCGGCTCTCCAGCTGTTGTAAAACTACAACTCCCACTATGCCCTGCTGTAGGCTGATAGCTGTAAACTGTCCGGGCATGATGGGAGTTGTAGTTTAGTAACAGCTGGAGAGCCTCTGGTTGGCCATCCCTGCACTATACTTTCACACAATTTTATTTTATTTAAAAGAGACTCACTTCATTAAAAAATATACCTGCATTCACCTGTAAAGTCATGGCCACTACGGGTCTCGCTCTCACCTAATTTATAGGTCACTGCTTCTTGTCAGGCAAGATCCACCCCCAGCAACAAAGACACAGAAGACGGCTCACAGGAAATGGGGGTGTCGCAGAGCTAGCTGAGATATTGTGCCAGATAGAAGAACTGCTTATACACATCTTTCGAAGACTATAGGGGCCTTCTGTGTGCCTGTGTGTGATTTACCCCTCCTTATCTGTTCTGTGAGCTCTGGAGCTGAAAACAAACATAGTGAGAAGTAAGGGAAAGGACATCACAGCAATACACTGCTGGCAGACTTCATAGAAGGGACACACTGCTTGCTTCTGAGTGAAATGCAACTAGCTATGCAGCTGAAACAGAGTATAATATGGCTGAGGAAGACTTTAGCGAAGCTCAAAGAATACCTGTTCCTTCACAGTTATGATTCTATAATTTTCATTATGGAAACTCTTTTGGAAACTCAGGTATGCTTTAATATCTATCTAAAGATCTTTGGTATATCTTAGATAGGTATTAAATAAAGTTGTTTCCTGCCTGGACTAAGGTTGGTAGTTTCTGCTGTTTCCGAGTTAGGGAAAAAACGTAATTTGCTGTGATATGCTGTTTCCATAGCTTCCATGTACATTAGTGGAACACTAACCTGCTTCGCTGTTTCCCAGCCACCGGGCTTAGTCTCATCTAGCCTTAGTAAAAGTGAGATGAAACAACCCTTTTAAGCACAACCTTATCAGGTGAGCAGAACACTTCACTACCTAATAATTCCCTTTTTGTTCAGGGATTAGTGATGAGCGGCAGGAGCAATATTCGAATTTGCAATATTTTGCGAATATTTTGTAGAATATTCGTCATATATTCGTGAATTCGAGATTATATTCTTGATTGCTAAAATCGGCAATGTAATATTCGCGTAATGCACGCAATATACAGCCGTGGGTCACTTATGCTACATTTTTCAAGCTGGTATAAATTTCCTGAGACTGGAGAAAATGGTTGGCACGGCAGAGCATTAGAATAGCTTTATATGCAGTGTAGGAGAGTACCTGGGGTGGTGGTAAACGGGAGATAAGTGCCACCGGGGGTCCTGGCCCCGGTGGAGTAAGAGCCGGAAAAGTGCATTTTGCAGCGGATACGCTGTTAACAGCGGATCCGGGCCGGCTCTTATTGGGAGCAGGCAGATATGCGGGCGGGTGCCTGTCTCCCCACGGTCCAGGCCAGGTTTTGCAGGGAAGGGTTAAAACCCGACCAGCAACAAGGGTGTGGTGCGCAGTGTGGAGCTTCTGTGTTCTCTGGCTGTGAGAGTAAGAAGTGGAGGTGAGCTGGGCTGTGTGCTGAGGCCTGTAAAGGAGTGTGCAGGGACCCGCAGCTGAATCCAGGAGGGATCCGTGCCCTGTGGCTAGAAGCAGGACACATGGACTTACTTCACCAAGGAGAAAAAGGTGACATTACTCCTGGCTTTAAATAGACTTTGCTTTATGTGACTGAAACAGGCCTCAAGTAGCCTGCAGCAGGGACTTGCTGTGTTTGAACTATTAGTTTGCTGTGTGTGACCACTCTCCCTATGAACTGCACCGTCTTTCACAAATATGCACCGTGTGAATAAACAAAGCATTGTGTTTTACACCAAGACCGGTCTGTGTTGCCTTTATACTGCACTCGCTACCACTGCCTACCAGAGCGGATCCCCACAGCAGATAGAGTGCTCCAATATGTTTGTGCTTGCAAATTTTTGGCAATATCTGCTACACTATAGATCAATCTAACCGCGAACAGTTTGTCGCCAATTTCCCCCCTGATGTGCAAAAGTATGTCTGTGAGCACAAGCCAAAGAGTGCGTGGGAGGCGGCCGAATTAGCCGATGAATTCCTTGCTGAGGAGATGCTGGGATAGGGAGTTATCCAGAAATCCTGCAGTGCCTGGGCCTCACCGGTGGTTCTGGTCCCTAAGAAAGATAAGACAACCCGATTCTGTGTGGATTACAGGAAACTCAATGCCATCACAGTCTCTGACGCGTACCCCATGCCCAGGATCGATGACTTGCTAGATAGACTGGCCAGCACCAGCTATCTGACAATTATGGATCTTAGCCGAGGGTACTGGCAGATTCCCCTGACGCTGGAGGCTCGGGAACGTTTGGCCTTCATGACTCCGTTTGGCCTGTATGAATTCACCGTGATGCCATTTGGGATGAAGAATGCCCCTGCCACGTTTCAGAGGCTGGTGAACGGACTCCTGGAGGGACAGGAGGAGTTTGCCGTCGCCTACTTAGACGACATAGCGGTATTCAGCAACACCTGGAAGGAGCACCTAGTGCACCTGTCATGTGTGCTGGATAGCCTGCGGAGGGCTGGGCTGACTGTTAAACTGAGCAAGTGTCAGCTGGGAATGACAGAAGTCCAGTACCTGGGACATAGGGTGGGAAGCGGGAAGTTGAGTCCTGACACGGGTAAGATAGAAGCCATCACCCACTGGCCCACCCCCCAAACCAAGAAGCAGGTGCAATCTTTTCTGGGCATGGCAGGATATTACCGGAAGTTTGTCCAGGGTTACAGCACCCTAGCCAAACCTCAGAACGACCTTACCAAAAATAAATTGCCGAAGTTGGTGGCTTGGACACCAGACTGTGAGCAGGCCTTCCAGGCTCTGAAAAATGCCCTAAGTAGTGCCCCTGTATTTCAGGCCCTCGACTTCAAGCGCAGTTTCGTGGTCCACACCGACGCCTCGGACTTTGGCCTAGGTGCCGTTCTGAGCCAAGTAGATCATGCCGGGGAGGAGCATCCTGTCCTATACCTGAGCAGGAAGTTACTACCCCGGGAGGTCGCCTACGCCACTATCGAGAAAGAGTGCCTAGCCATAGTTTGGGCCTTGGGGAAACTCCAGCCGTACCTGTACGGCCAGAAGTTCACCTTGATCATGGATCACAATCCCTTGCACTGGTTGAATCGTGTCTCTGGGGAGAATAGCAAACTCCTGCGTTGGAGTCTAGCTCTCCAGCAACACGATTTCACCATACAGAATCAGAAAGGCTCCTTGCACGCGAACGCGGATGGGCTGTTTCAGCAAGGAGGTGAAGCACTCACCTTAGAGGAGGTGGGCATGGCCGCGACAGGCAGGATCGATTGATCCCGCCCTTGCTGCCATCTAAGGGGGAGGTGTGATGCGATGTCACGTCCCCGTCCGGATCTTATTCATAAAATGACTGTCATTTAGAAAAAATGAACCACTTCTAGCCAGGGAACAGGACGTCCATATATGGCCATTCCTGTAGCCCTTTGCAGACCACATACTCTAATCACCCCCTGCTGAGATCACCTCACACCCCGGACAGCTTCTAAGGACAAACCCCAGCCCATGCGTCTCCTGCCCACCTTGAAACCATGAAAATTAAACACATGCTAGTTGGCCCTTCCTTGCTGCCTGGTCAATTTACACATCAGCAGCAGAGACAGCTGAGAGGGGGAAACGCATAAGGAAAGACATGTGAACCATGCTCTGAGAACCCCAAAAAGCATATTTGGGCTATATGGAATTATGACACAAAAATGTAGGTAAACTCAAAATGCACCTCTCACCCAGAGGAACCAGGAGAGTCCAAACTTGGCAGCTCTGGGGTCTTCCCAGACTGGGAAATGGGTTACTGGTCACCTGGAGGGGAGAAAGGTGTGGTGTCACCCATGGAATTGTCCATAAATCCATGGTGACCCAGCACAAGTGTCCGGTTCTTCATATTTATTACGCCGGCAAAGTTATAAGCCATTTTTGCAAAATTAGGGAAAACTGGCCTGGAAAGCAGCAGGGAGGGGTGAACAAGCCTTCCCAACCCCTCCTTCAGGAACACCCACCGTGCAAGCCCTTGGCCAGCGATTGGCTGGGCCAACCCCCCTTACCCTCCCACAAAATGGGGCATAAAGATCTGTGCTCAATGGGAGAGGAGAGCTTTTTGCCCTGTGGTCACATCGCCGATAGGCTGTCCGTTGGAACGTAAGTTTGTGCCTGGATTTTGCATAGGCAAAATCCAAGATAGTAATTTCTCTTTTTATCCCTGTTTATTTTCCACATGCTTCCCAGCTTGCTATTGTAATCCTTTTCTGTAAATTTTTGTATGCATTGTTTGTTTCACTTCTGTGTTACTTAAAGTAAAAGATATTTTCATATCTTTTCCATTGTCTCTCTCTTATCGGTCTAAGCCCCACTGCAACAAAGTACACGTACGCCTTGAAGAGACCTACCTGTCTTATAGTAGACAAATTTTAGAGACATAACTGTGTTATGACTCGATTAGTGTTAGCTTGTAGCGTGGTAGTGGGGCTGATCTGTGAGTGGTCCGAACCCCTATCCCTACAATTACAGAGTCGTTCACTCACGAACGTGGTGGCAGCGGAAAATAAGGGGTGTCCAGGATTGACTGTTTGGGTAATCCTGAATTTCCCCCCTGTCACGGTCCACCCTCGGTTGGGCTTTTCTCTCCGCTGGGGTGTTCTGGCGGTCATAAGTCTGATTTAAACGGGGGTGGTCGTACAAGGACCATTAGACTCACTATGTAAGTTACCAGACTACAGGCACAGGGACCAGTCCATTAGTACTTTAATTTATGTGATGTGGTTCAGAAGAAGTTAATGGAGTCCATGAGTTCGGCTCACCACAGATTTTCAGAATAAAACGGTTTTGGCACTCCTTAAAGCTGTAAAATATATGTATCACTGCTTAACATTCTGAGCAAAGGGCCATTTACACTAATGTTGTGCCAAAAGGCCATTCAAACTAATGCTGTGTCAAAGAGGTGACCATATTCTGTGATGTACCGTAATTCCACAAATCAACATTTGAGATGATTTGCCATTATGGAGGCTGCTTTTTTATAGTGAAAAAATCCATGGAAAGAATAATAATATTACAGTAAGAAATGCCTACTGTCTAATATTAAAAAAATGTCAGTTACATTTCAGGATGTCAGAAGAACAATATTTCCCCCATCATTATAATAAAATTATTACAGAGCTGAAGGCAAAGGTTTAGAGAAATAGTCCACAAAAAATTGCTTTAATCCCATAACATTTACATAATGACAAAGAGAATAAATTTGTATACAGCATAATAAAATGCCTAGCAACATCTTTTAAAGGTTATCAAAATCATGGTCATTTGAGACATTGGAGGATTTAAATGTCAGTGTGCCATGCAAACACAGAAATTATAGGCTATTAGAGCATTAGGGCCTCGTATAAAGGGTTCCCTGTTCAAGACCACCCTCTATAAGTCAAAGTGAAGAGATAATGACAAACTCTAGCCGCCCATGTGTTCCATGGATAATCATTCAGCTGAAAATCAGCTGTTTGCCAGGGGGTCTCAAGCCAATTGGCCCACAAGCAAGAAGCAGGGAGGAATCATTTTTTTACTCGGCAATTGAAAAATTTGCGATAAAAATTAGCATTACGAAAATTTGCATTACGGAAATTCGCAATCAACACTACTCCTAAAGTCAAAGATACTGCAGCCTTCTCATTGGCCTACAAGCTAGAAGCAGAGAGGGATCATGTGTACTGATTAAAAAAAAATCTTGAATATTCGAAATTACGAATATATACAATATATCACAAAATTCTAAATATTCGCGAATTTTCAAAGTACCTATATTCGTGATAAAAATTTGCAATTTGAATATTCGTGATCAACACTACACAACGCAAACACTCAAACAGAATTTTTAATGGTGTCATATAGAGATGGCCTTGCGATTCGCCTGGCAGTCGTTTCGTGGAAAACTTTGCTTGTTCGCTGGCGTCATATTCTTTGCATTGTGCAGAACTTTCACCCATGACACATCCATCGGGTCGGACAGGACAGCCAATTGAGACGCTTCAGCACATGGACACACCCCCTACCTTATAAATAAGCCCGATCTGGCCTCCATTTTACATTCAGTTTTTTGCCATTGTAGGGAGAGGTTGCTGTGTGGAGCAGGGACAGACTGTTAGAGAGTATAGAGACACCAAACGCTAGCTAATAGGGCCACAAAAGTCCTTTTAAGGACTGGTATAGGTGTGCTATCGATAGGTGTGACATACTGAAGGGTGTGATATACTTATAATATACTTTCTAACATGGAAAGTATATTATAGTGAATTTGTATTGTGCAAAAATATGATTGAGGCAGGGTGCTAAGATACCGCAGCTATACAGAGGGACAAACGCCATTGGAACAACTAATTGCAACTAGTGTGATTTAATAGTTGCCCCCAAAAATATCTGATTGAGACAGGGGTGCGATATACCTATAATATAGAAACAAAAGGGAGATAGAACCCGCGCTGACTAAGTGGCAAAGTAAGACACTATTGTTTAGTTTGTCTGGTAAAGGTTGAAGATATATGCCTATACCTATAATATAATTTCTATATAGTGCATTCTTATTGTGCAGCATTTTTGTGCGGTTCTGCTGAGATACCGCAGCTATACAGAGGGACAAACGCCATTGAAACAACTAATTGCAACTGGTGTGATATAACAGTTGCCCCCAAAATAATCTGATTGAGGCAGAGGTGTGATATACCTATAATATAATTTCTATATAGTGCATTTGTATTGTGCAGCATTTGTGTGCGCTTCTGCTGAGATACCGCAGCTATACAGAGGGACAAATGGCATTGGAACAACTAATTGCAACTGGTGTGATATAACAGTTGCCCCCCAAAAAATCTGATTGAGGGAGGGGTGCAATATACCTATAATATAATTTTTATATAGTGCATTTGTATTGTGCAGCATTTGTATGCGGTTCTGCTGATATAGCGCAGCTATACAGAGGGACAAACGTCATTGGAACAACTAATTGCAACTGGTGTGATATACCAGTTGCCCCCAAATAAAACTGATTAACCACCCCAAGACCGCCGTACGCAGGATTGCGTCCTCGCGGCGGCCCTGTTATTCCTCTTGGACGCGCCGGCGCATCATCTCGCGAGAGGCGAGATTTCCTGTGAACGCGCGCACACAGGAGCGTGCGTTCACAGGAACCGGTTTAAACGAGTGGATCTGCAGCCTGCTAGCGGCGATCATTCACTGGCAGGCTGTAGATGCGATTTTTTTAACCCTAAAAAGGTATATTAGACGCTGTTTTGATAACAGCGTCTAATATACCTGCTACCTGGTCCTCTGGTGGTCCCTTTTGCTTGGATCGACCACCAGAGGATACAGGCAGCTCTGTAAAGTAGCACCAAACACCACTACACTACACCCCCCCGCCCTGTCACTTATTAACCCCTTATTAACCCCTGATCACCCCATATAGACTCCCTGATCACCCCCCTGTCATTGATAACCCCCCTGTAAGGCTCCATTCAGACGTCTGTATGTGTTTTGCGGATCCACGGATCCGCAAAACACTGACACCGTGGATCCGCAAAACACGGACACCGGCAATGTGCTTTCCGCATTTTGCGGATCCGCACATTACCAGAACTATATAGAAAATGCCTTTTCTTGTCCGCAATTGCGGACAAGAAAAGGACATGTTCTATAGGCTCTACAAAAAACGCAGTGTTCGCCCGATCAGGCTTGATCTTGTGCACACACTTGCGTTCAGTCCGCCCCACCGCAGTGCCAGAATTTTTTTTTTCTGATCACTGCAAAAACACCGTAAAATCGATGCGGCGCTATAAAAAGATCACTTTTGAGGGGCATGGCGAGTTCATAGAAGATTTTTTTTTTTTGGCACAAGTTAGCGGAAATAGATTTTTTTGGGGTTTTTTTGTTTTTTCTTACAAAGTCTCATATTCCACTAACTTGTGACAAAAAATAAAATCTCACATGAACTCACCATACCCCTCACGGAATCCAAATGCGTAAAATTTTTTAGACATTTATATTCCAAACTTCTCAAACTCACTCTTTAGGGCCCCTAAAATGCCAGGGCAGTACAAACACCCCACATGACACCCCACATGTGACCCCATTTCAGAAAGAAGACACCCCAAGGTATTCGCTGAGGGGCATATTGAGTCCATGAAAGATTGAACTTTTTGTCACAAGTTAGCGGAAAGGGAGACTTTGTGAGAAAAAAACAAAAAAAAATCTATTTCCGCTAACTTGTA
Source organism: Bufo bufo (assembly GCF_905171765.1). Lineage (NCBI taxonomy): Eukaryota > Metazoa > Chordata > Amphibia > Anura > Bufonidae > Bufo > Bufo bufo. Next base: position 159,605,296 of record NC_053395.1, read on the forward strand.
CCAAAAAAAAAAACTTCTATGAACTCGCCATGCCCCTCACGGAATACCTTGGGGTGTCTTCTTTCCAAAATGGGGTCACTTGTGGGGTATTTATACTGCCCTGGCATTTTAGGGGCGTGAGAAGAAGTCTGGAATCCAAATGTCTAAAAATGCCCTCCTAAAAGGAATTTGGGCCCCTTTGCGTACATAGGCTGCAAAAAAGTGTCACACATGTGGTATCGCCGTACTCAGAAGAAGTAGGGCAATGTGTTTTGGGGTGTATTTTTACATATACCCATGCTGGGTGAGAGAAATATCTCTCTCAAATGACAACTTTGTATAAAAAAATGGGAAAAGTTGACTTTTAGAGAGATATTTCTCTCACCCAGCATGGGTATATGTAAAAATACACCCCAAAACACATTGCCCTACTTCTTATGAGTACGGCGATATCACATGTGTGACTCTTTTTTGCAGCCTAGATGCCCAAAGGGGCCCAAATTCTAAAGAGCACCTTTAGGATTTCACAGAGCATTTTTTACTCATTTGGATTGCAAATTAATTCTCACGCTTTAGGTCCCCTAAAATGCCAGGGCAGTACAAACACCCTACAAGTGACCCCATTTTGGAAAGAAGACACCCCAAGGTATTTCGTGATGGGCATAGTGAGTTCATGGAAGTTTTTATTTTTTGTCACAAGTTAGTGGAATATGAGACTTTGTAAGAAAAAAATAAAAATAAAAAAATCATCATTTTCCGCTAACTTGTGACAAAAAATCTAAACTTCTATGAACTCACTATGCCCATCAGTGAATACCTCAGGGTGTCTACTTTCCGAAATGGGGTCATTTGTGGGGTGTTACTACTGTCTGGGCATTGTAGAACCTCAGAAAACATGACAGGTGCTCAGAAAGTCAGAGCTGCTTCAAAATGCGGAAATTCACATTTTTGTACCATAGTTTGTAAACGCTAGAACTTTTACCCAAACCAATAAATATACACTTATTGCATTTTTTTTTTTATCAAAGACATGTAGAACAATAAATTTAGAGAAAAATTTATATAGAAATGTAGTTTTAGTTGAAAAATTTTACAACTGAAAGTGAAAAATGTCATTTTTTTGCAAAAATTTTGGTAAATTTCGATTAATATCAAAAAAAGTAAAAATGTCAGCAGCAATGAAATACCACCAAATGAAAGCTCTATTAGTGATAAGAAAAGGAGGTAAAATTCATTTGGGTGGTAAGTTGTATGACCGAGCAATAAACCGTGAAATTAGTGTAGTGCAGAATTGTAAAAAGTGGTCTGGTCATTAAGGGGGTTTAAGCTAGGGGGGCTGAAGTGGTTAATGGGTTCTATATACCTGCTTCCACAAATACTGCTCTTCTCTAGGGACTTTGGCACAGGGTCATTTTGAAAATGACAGGCAGAGGAAGAGGCAGGCCGTTCCGCAGTGGTGGTAGGGGTCGGGCTAGTGCACCAGGCCGGAGCCTAAATGGGAATTTGGAGAAGGTGCGTGCGATTACGTCAAAGGACGCACCAGAGTTGGTTGAGTGGCTCACTCAGTCTTCCGCTTCTGCACGCTCCTCATCCTCTGTATCTGCACCCTCCTCACTCTCCGCTGTGTGCACCCCCAAATACACCACCACCACAACCATAGCCCCTCCACTCGAGTCAGAGGAATTATTTTCCAATAAATTTCCAGACCTTACCAATGCACAGACATTCTTGGCATCGGATGAGGAATAGGAGGTAGCAACGGCCGCCACCCAGCAGTCTGATGACAATACCCAGATCAGCCCAAGAAGGGTGGTCCCCGCTGTTGCTGCCTACTCCGAGATCTCTAATGTCAGTGTTGGTGAAGGTGACAATGATGACGTGTCGATGGATGTCACGTGGGTGCCCACAAGACAGGAAGAGGAGGGGAGTTCAGAGGGAGAGACGGAGCAGCAGATAGGGAGGAGAAGGAGGAGAAGCAGGCAGAACTTGCAGTGCACAGGAGGCAAAAAGCAGACTGCAAATGTATCTGGAGCGAGCCTTCCACCATGCAGGGTCACATCTTGCGCTCCCAGGACGCCGGAACATGGCTCCGCAGTGTGGGCTTCTTTTAACGTGTCAGCTGCTGATTATAGTGTTGCGATCTGCAGCCTGTGCTGTCAGCACATAAGTCGCAGTAAGCCCAACACTCACCTAGGGACGACCACCTTAAGAAGGCACCTGACCTCCCATCACCGAGCCGAGTGGGAGCAACGCTGTCAGAACTCACAAAGCCACACTCCTGATGATCCAGGTTCTGCCTCTTCTCCTTCTTCTCTCTCCTCCCATTTGTCCTCCACTCCACCTTCCACCGTGCCATCGTTGCGTTCATCTGGCAGAAGGCAGGCGTCTTTGGCCCAAAATGATGACTCCAGATAATCATCTTGTCCAACGGCTGACCGCTGGCTTGTCGGAACTGCTAGCCTGCTAACTACTGCCATATAAATTGGTGAACTCGGAGACCTTTAGAAAAAGGTTCACAGAAGGAAATATTTCTCCCAGAAGGGCATCCCTGAACTCTATGGCCATGTTCAGCGGCAAGTTAATATATCTCAGGCAGCCTTGGAGTGGTGAGTGGGCTTATGCCTTTTGATCAAAATGTACACTAATGCCTCTTGTACAGCATGCAGTATAGGGGGCTGTACACTTTAATATTGTGCTGAGAAGCAAGTTTAATTAGATCTAAGCATAGCATTGTGGATGTGCGATCCAGTTCTGTTTTTCTCCCCTTGATATATGCATGTTGAAATTTTCTTCTTTATTACTGGTATCAGCACTCCTCCCATGCAGCATAGGTGTTTTTAATTTCGCAGAAGTCTGCATGCATATAAGTGGTAATTGACCTGCAGTTCCAAATAGCAATGGACATGTTGTGTTAGACAACTGTTTACAAGGTGCAGTACTGCGTGGTGGCCTTTGTTTTTGTGGTGATGTGCTGGTGGGTTGGGTTATACAGCATGCAGTATAAAGGGCTGTACACTTTAATATTCCGCTGAGAAGCGAGTTTAATTAGATCTAAGCATAGCATTGTGGATGTGCGATCCAGTTCTGTTTTTCTCCTCTTGATATATTTTAACTTTTCTGGATCCCTGGTGTTGTCTGTGGATGGGGGAGGAGACCGAGGACGACATTCTCCTGGGCAATGAGCAGGAGCCAGGGCGCTCCACCGCTTCCAATTTAGTGCAAATGGGGGCCTTCATGCTCCAGTATTTGAAGAGGGACCCTCTATAAAAATCATAAAGGGCAAGGACCAGTACTGGGTGGCAGTGGTGTACCCAGTGATGTACCTCTAATAGAGGCAGACCACACGGCTACTTTGGGGCCCGTGGAGGAAGGGGGCCCTGCACAAAAGCCCGGCCCCCAATAACACATAGCTAGCTGTGAAAACCTAGCTAGCTGTGGAGAAGGACCTGTCATCAGCATTTGATCAGGACAGCCATACAGGGTACAGAGTCAGTAGTTTTATAGCTGAAGGACCTGTGATAATGTCATTGTCATGTGACCCAGGCAGGGAGGCAGAGCTCAGCCATGGAGAGGAAAATGTAGCGAAACTTCACAGGGAGGAACTTCTGTGTGTGCCTGGAGGAAAGGCGAATGGTGTCCTGGGATAGCCCATGACATCCTAATACTGGGAGTCGTAGTTTTGTCCTACTGTATCCCCCTCCATATAATGTTCACTGATGCCCTACAATAACAGTCTGGGCATGCTGGGAGTTTTAGTTCTCTCTTCTTAAAGTATCCATTGATGCTGTATAATAACAGTCTGGTAATGCTGGAGGTTGTAGTTCTCTCCTCTTATCAATGGATACTATAAGAAGAGAGAACTAAAACTCCCAGCATGCCCAGACTGTTATTGTAGGCAGTTATGCGTTATGGGCTATCCCAGGACACCATTCACCTTTCCTCCAGGCACACTCTACATGTAATGTCAACTTCTGTACCATAATAACAGCCTGGATATGCTGGGAGTTGTGGTTCTCTCCTCTTTTACCCCACCATGTATTGCTCACTAATTTTCACCTGTTTGATACTGCTGGCAGTAGTTCCGGCAGAGAACAGTCTCATAGAGCTCTCTGGATCCGGCATTGCTAGAGGTTATCGGAATGCCCGCCGGCCTGAATGTACCGAGAGAGCTCCAGCAGGCTGTACTCTGAACATCTTGCTGGAGCTTCTGCTGGTAGTGTGAGAAAGGCTTAACCTGGTCATGATGAGACTTATAGTTCTCTTATCACTATAATGATGTTCTGTAGCAGCTGAGGTGTTTATTAGGCTTTGTTCACATCCGCACTAGTGATGTTTGCTGTTCTGCTCTGTCATATGAGCACAACAACGAAAATCATGGTAGTATTGGATCTGGCTCATCCAGACGTGAGGGCCCAATTCAGATTCTTGCAATGGGGCCCAGTGCTTTTTATGTACACTCCAGGATGTAGCTGCCCATGTATGGTAACTGTCCATATAAGGACAGTGCCACTCTATAAATCATGATGCTCTGACCGGGGACTTGGAGGGAGGGGACACTGACGCTGTGGTGGGAACAATAGTGGAAGCTAGCCCACTGCCTCAGAGCTGGCGTCAAAGCCTAGTAGAAGCAGTACAGCTCAGGCACACAGAATCCCCCTGCCAATGTACAGTACCTCTAACAGCATGAAAAACAACTTATATTATCCTTAAAGGGAACCTGTTATCTTGAAAATGTAGTCCAGTCTACCAGGGGCATCCAATAGATATACTATACTGTACTTTTTGCACCTTTAATTAATGTGGAGGACATGTCTGCTCTCCTGTCCCTCTGTTCCTCCTAGAAATGTATGAATAAATTGAGCCTGACTCTCTCAGACTTTGTATGGACACTTGTATTACAGGTGGAATACAACTATTTACTAATGAGACAATCAATGTTATTCACTTTATTATTATTATTATTATTATTATTATTATTTTAATGTTATGGCTGATCTGGGTATGCTTTCATTGCTATGGGTACAGATTCCTGTGTTTATGTCATTTTGTTTATTTTTTCCCTTTGCACTGTTACCAGTTGTGTCTTTTACCATGTTTTATGTGATCCAATATGCCCCATCTGTTACAGTACATATCTATCTATCTATCTATCTCTCATATCTATCCATCTCATATTTATCTATCTATCTCATATCTATATATCTATCTATCTCTCATATCTATCCATCTCATATCTATCTATCACATATCTATCTATCAATCTATCTATCATCTTTCTTTCTGTCTATCCTTTGTTTTATTACATACAGTAGCAGGTAGAGTTGACCAACAGTGCCACCTATGGACCAGATAATAGTATGATAAAAACTGTATAAATGAGATTGTAAATCGCTGTATAATCACAGGATTTAGATAATAGAATTATAGACCAGAGTACAGAAATTCCAGCTCTGTGCTATATGGATAAGGTACTGGTGTACTTTCACACAGCGTTTTTGCTGGATCCGGCAGGGTTCAGCAAAAAATCTTCCGTTACTGATAATACAACCATCTGCATCTGTTATGAATGGATCCGGTTGTATTATCTTTAACATAGCCAAGACAGATCCGTCATGAACTCCATTGAAAGTCAATGGAGGACGGATCCGTTTTCTATTGTGGCAAATTGTGTCAGAGAAAACGGATCTGTCCCCATTGACTTGCATTGGGAGTCATGCTGGATCCATCTTTCTCCGCATCCCAGGACGGAAAGCAAACTACAACATGTTGCGGTTTGCTCTACAGTATGGGAACGCAACTAAACGGAACGGAATGCATTTTGGAGCATTCCCTTCTGTTCAGTTCAGTTTGTCCCCATTGACAATGAATGGGGACAAAACTGAAGCTTTTTTTTTTCCAGTATTGAGCCCCTATGACGGATCTCTATACGGAAAACTAAAACACTAGTGTGAAAGTAGCCTTAGCCTTAAGATATATGAATTAATATGTCTGTATAGAAAATGCATTGTTGAAGTTTTTTGTTAGAAGATTCAGGAACTATTTCTCTGCACACCTCTTCAGCAGTGGTGCTAGAAATATGTGGTAGCGGAATTTTGACAGGCTGTATGGTAAGAAACAATGGGGTCGATTTTAATACAGTTACAGAGTGCAGACTGTATGGTTAGCTACACATGTGGACAACATTGCTGGCAATAACATGAAATAACATGAAACTGACTAAAGTAATAATAAATAAAAATGTACTAAAAAGCATCTCATGAAAATCAGATATTGCTTTTGAATTGTGATTCACCAGAATACTAATAATAAAAAAATAATAATGAAACTGGCCAGGACCAATCTGGTGGTACCTATAATTTAGTTTATTTTTGGCATATAATATGTTCCCCAGGAGGTCATTAAAAGACCTCTGGAGGACACTGACGGGAGCGCCAGTTACAGGGGAAAACAGCCCGCTGTGGAAGCGTTATACACAGGCAGAGCTGATCAGGGTCTCCTTAGACCCTGCATCTCTGCTCCTGCCCCAAGATACTACGCGGTCATGTGACTGCCGGGACTAATAGAGGAAACGGCTCGGGCGCTTCCTGCTCTCCCTCCCTGCGCTCCTCCACGATCTCCTACCCGCACTGGAGAAGGCAAGAGCGGTAATAAACTGCTCCTGTCTTCTCCTCAGGGTCCCCGCTGTGTCTATCAGCCAGGACCCGACCTGCTCCTGCTAGATTGCTGTAAAGCGCTGCAATTAAAGGGCTGCCTGACCGTTTATATACGTGCTATCTGCACAGGGTACATGCAGATAGGACGTATATAATCAGTGGGCAGCCGGGAAGGGGTTAAAGGGTGAACAGTAGTCACTATGCTGTTTGGTATCATGGTGTGTACTAGTGTTGAGTGAATCAAAGTTAACGAATTGGACTTCGATCCGAATTTCAGGAAAATTTTGATTTGTCATAAAGGCGAGTTTCCTTGCTCTTTGTGGTAGCCAATCAATTTTTCCTGAAATGACAGTAAAAAAAACAAAAAAAAAAAAACATACTCACCTCATACTCATTCATTTGATTACAGAGAGGCCATCACAGCCATCTTGATTGAAGAAAACGTACCAAATCTTTTGTGCGCTGATGTGTGACATTCCCCCGAGCGCGATGATGTGGTGAGGTCATCATTTTGGCACACGCAAGATTTGGTGCATTTTCTTCAATCAAGATGGCCGCAACAGCCTTTCCATGATCAAATGGATGAGTTGAGTGTGTACTTTTTTTTAACCCCTGCATAATCTCTAAAAGGCCTTAATGTGACTCTCAGACACTACGATCAGTGTTGAATGTGGCATCTGAGCAGTTCAATGACAAGGGTCAGCGCGATCGCCGTTCCCCGTCACTGCGACCGCTACATACAATAGAATGCGATTTGTGACAAAGCACTTTGTAACAAATCAAATTTATTGTCAAAATTTGGGAAAGCACCTGAATCAAATTTTTCAAAACTTTGGTCATCACTACTCTGAAAACAGACCAAAGAAAGCTAAGGAGAGAGTTGTCTAAGATTATAAAAAAATTATAGACAAACATGTCAGTGTTCCTATTACTACTGTTGCGCATATTATTTAGAAGTTTAAGGTCTACAGGACAGTAGCCAAACTCCCTGCATGTGGCCACAAGAGAAAAATTGATGACAAAATGAAAAGACAAATAACACGAATGGTAACTAAAGAGCCCACAACAACTTCCAAAGAGAGGTAAACTCTGAGGTCAAGGTACATCAGTGTCAGATCGCACCATCCTTCGCTGTCTTAGTCAAAATGTCTTAGCCAAAATGACGATCGAGGAGGAAACCACTGTTGAAAGCAAATCATAAAAAAGCAGGAGTGGAATTCTGGGAAAACTTCTGGGAGAATGTCCTTCGGACAGATGAGACAAAGCTTGAGTTTTTTGACAAGTCACATCAGCTCTATGGTCATAGATGCAAAAATGAAGCATACGGGCAATTCCATTTGTGACGGAATCACTATTTAAGTATGTGACGGTACATTTGACGGTAAATAAGTCTGCTACTAAAGTATATGCTATATGCATTTTGGCATTGTGTGACAAAGCATATATGAGACTGTACATTTAAGCAAAAATACTTATATTTTTTGCTTTTGTTACATTGTGTAAATTGTCCATAACATGTTGTGACGGAATCACTTTTCATGGACACAAAGAGATGAGTTTGTTTCAAAAAGAATAAATCTCTGTGAATGTAAAAGAAAAAGATAATGTTTCTGTTATATATGTTATACATTACTTGGTATATAGCCTAGTAGCAGATATCATTTTTCTCACTTTGTTATACAACATAGCTTACCATCGATTTCAGCACTGTGACGGAATCACCAGTTGTCCTTCACAGTGTAATGAAAGATTTTATTTAACTTAAGTTTTCTTTAATGAATATTTAAAAGCTTATAATTTTCTTTTATACAAGCAGCACTTATTTTGCATGAACGGAGTTTGCAAATACATTACAGAGCACGAAACTACCAACATTTAACAATGATGTAGTCCTTTAAACCAGGTGACATCCAACTGATATCGCTGTTGTAGAACTCTTCCCCAACAGCATTGACCTGCTGATTACTTGCTCTGGGACTTAAAGATTGGGATGGAGAGGGAAACTGATCACTGAGGCATTGTACAACTTTTATGATTTTCCGTGGACTGTGCGGAAGAACTCTCTTGACCCGCTTAAAGGGGTTGTCCGGGTTCAGAGCTGAACCCGGACATACCTCCATTTGCCCCCCGGCAGCCCCCCTGATATGAGCATCAGAGCAGTTCATGCTCCGATGCTCTCCTTTGCCCTGCGCTAAATTGCGCAGGGCAAAGGCATTTTTTGGAGATCCGGTGACGTACCGGGACTCTCCATGGGGCTGCCAGGCACTGATGGGCGGGATTTGGCTCTGCCCTAGCCAGTGAAACTGCTAGGGTAGAGCTAAAGCCCGCCCCTCACAGCCGGTGACGTCACCGATCACACTGCTGGGCGGAAGTTTCCGCCCGGCAGTGTGTTATTGAAAACAAGAGAGCCCTTGCCCTGCACGATTTAGCGCAGGGCAAGGGAGCGCATCGGAGCATGAGATGCTCCAATACTAGCCTCAGGGGAGCTGTCTGGGTGAAAATAAGGGTATGTCCAGGTTCAGCTCTGAACCCGGACAACCCCTTTAAGTGCTTTCCAAAGACTTTGCCTACTATTGAACAGAAATGATGAAGGTAAAGCATATTCATGACTGCATGGAGTATCGGCAACTGCTGTAGATATAGAAGCTTTATCTTGTGAACTGTCTTCTGCTTGTCTCTGTATCTTCTTTGAGCAATATTATGCTGTTTGTTGAATTTCTTAAGTGTCTTGGTGTCATTGCTGTCCGCTTGTCTTGCTTCCGATCCTTTAATTTCATTGCTTCATGCAGGCCTGCATCTTTTTGTCTTTGTCGACTTTCACGTCGCCACTCAGCATCAGTTTTGCCCATCTTTCTCACAAGTTGCTACAAACTCAAAGACCTAAAATAAATTGGATGCTTCATAGACCTATACTACCACTCTAGTTAGCATGAAATAGCCTTATGGACATTCAGGTGATTCCGTCACAGTGTCATAACTGTCCTAATAACATGTGAAAATTTGTGACTTTTTTACAGTAATAATCCTGGTAAAGGTAGTGCTTTGCACAAAACTTTTTACTGACCTGTATAAAATACCGACCCGTATAGCAAGAAAAATCTCGGTTATCGTGACGGAATCACATGCTCATGCACACCATCTTTAAACAGCTAGTGGTTGACTTGTAAACATGGTGGAAAGTCTCTATCTATTAATATCAAATCTCTAATGCATGCTACAAGTGACTGCACTTACCAAACAAATGTCAAAACGTCCTGGCTTACTTGATGGTATCACAAACTTGACAAAGAATGCACCATCTGTGCAAGCAAATCGGCCATCTTGGTTTACAATGTTGCTACATCAAGGCGCCTTTTTTTTAAAGTTACAAAACAATATTTCCTTGAACTTTAGAGTGTGTACATTAATATTACACACATATTGTGTTTTTAAATACAATTTCATTTTTGTGTGATGGGGTTGACATTTCCATGGAATTGCCCATACAAAGAAAATAACATTGGGGCACATTTATTAAGACTGGTCTTAATTAGCCCGATACTTGGCGGTGGATCCGCCGGAGTTATGAAGAGGCACAGGCCTCTTCCTAGCTGTCTTACATTTAGACCATTTTCTACACCTAAAACAGGCAAAGAAAATAAAAACTTAAGACTATCAAGGCATTCTGGAGCGAACTGTGCTGCCCAATGTCAGAAAGCTTGGTCTCAGTCGCAGGTCATAGGTCCTACAACAGGATAATGACCAAAAACACAGAGCTAAAAACATCCAAGAATGGCTAAGAGCAAAGCATTGCACTATTCTGAAGTGGCCTTCTATGAGCCCAGATCTAAATCTTATTGAACTTCTGTGGAAGGAGCTGAAACATGCAGACTGTAGAAGGCACCCTTCAAACCTGAGACAGCTGGGGCAGTTTGCTCATGAGGAGTGGGCCAAATGGACAGGTGCAGAAGTCTCATTGAGAGTTACACAGAAATCGCTTGATTTAAGTGATTGCCTCAAAAAGTTGTGCAACAAAATATTAAGTTAAGGTACCATCATATTTGTCCAGGCCAGTTCCATTAGTTTGTTTTATACATTATTCTGTTGAACCACAATTCAAAAGCAATGTCTGGTTTTCATTAGCTGATTTTCAGTACATTTTTATTTCTCATTACTCTTGTCAATTTCAAGTTATTTCATGGACCATTGTGGGTTTTTCTTTCTCTAACGGAAGGGTATCAACAACTTTGTCCACGTGAGTATGTGTTAATCTAGGATTTTAAACATTGATACAAGTTTTTTTATTATGATTATGGCAGCGTATATTGGAAAGTAATATGAATGCTATGTTATGGAGCATTTGCTCTGCACAGAACAAATTTTTGCAGTATGATTTGCAATCTCAGCTTTTGTTCTGTTTCTAATGTGTATGCAGATAGTATGCAGTTTTGTCGCCTGCAGGTTCAGTTGATTACATGAAATTGTGTAAATGTGGAACAACAGCTGCTACTACGCCGCACATACAAAATGATTCTATAAGATGTTCTGTCACCAAGCCAGGGCTCTACATTAACAACTGTTAGAAGCTCATGTAACAATATTACTGGACAGTTCCCAAAGTGGCAATTTATAGCAGCCTGTGGGAAGCGCTGCCACCATGAATTGGCACACAGGGATCATTGGATCATTACTCTCCCAGTGGGGGAGTGAGTCAGAGGTGAAGAAGCTATAAAGGTACACAGTATGATAGAAGTGACCTTCAAAAGCTTAGAAGGGTCCATGATAGTTCACTTACCGTATTTGCTGTATAATATGCATTACACCCATAAATTAAAGCAGAATTAAAAAAATCTAATGCTAAAAGAGAAATATAACAGTTCTTATGTGTAATGGTGATGCTAGAATTTGTGTAGATAAAATGGCCATGTGGTTTTGTGGCTGCGCGGTTCTCACAGCACGTTGGCCGTGGTACCCCACTTTATGAACCCGAAATGTTAATTTTAAACTTTGAAGAATCTGGGGCCATTGCAAAGTCAGCACAAGAAGAATTAATGGAGCACTTAAGCATTTTTTCTGCCTATATAGTTCAGCATAAGGTATTATTAAAGAATAATGTATAGGCTGCTGTGCATGCCTTGCGTATACCTATTTTAATTGCTGTGCCATTTAAAGATTGTCTGCCACCTTGATTCCTTCTCTCCCTCTGAAATGGTTCCCCTAATGGAGCCTACATTTTACAATAATTTTTTGGCTTTGAAGAGATAGTGGAGGTAAAATCTCATTACTCCAACGTGATTTAGGACAGCAAGTGTATATCACTGAAATAGGATTACTGCTCCCTAAATCATCTCATCTGCAGTCTCACTGTATTCCTAGATTCACACTGCTTTTCCCTGCCTTCTGCTTCTCATTGATAGGTTTTTATCAGTGTTTACAAGCGAGAGGCTGGGGAGAGCAGTGTGAAGCTGTATCTCTTAGACATGCACTGAAGGTTCTTGTTACAGTGGCAGCTCATTGCCGCCACTGGTCTGCTTGCCCACTCTGGCACTTATTGCAGCACTGGCCCAATGTCCTCTCCCCTCCATCCAGTGGGCCTGGCCACCAAAGTTGCTCTGCCTCTTCATGCAGGCTGCTGTCTGCTTCTTGCCATGAAGTCCTCTCCTTCATTGCCTATAGGGCACATACACTCCCTTTGTCTCCCACCCTAATCAGCACCAGCCAATGGCTGTCCATCTTGGGGTGCTTGAGGCACCTTCCCTATGAAAAGGTGCCTGAGCAATAAGTTATAGTCTGCTAGTGTCCTGAAAAGGCGTACTGCTGTACTGACCCCGAGCTGCCAACCCTGACCATGGATTCTTTATTGGATTGTGTGTACTCTGCATTCCCTGACCTCAGCCTGATCCTGGCTACAATTTTTGTCTTAGCCTTCAGCGCTCCACGCTAGTGTCTCTTGACCACTGTGGGTCAACTGTCAACCAAAAGGTGGCAGGTTGGTGGTTCCTCTGCAGTGAAATCCATATTGTTGTATGGGGTTTAAAGGGTGATAACCAGGGAATTGCCAGGATAGCCCCAAGTCAAATCTGTTCGGTTTGGAGACACCACCACTACAGAGAAGAAGACACATAGTGTAATGACGAGGAAGCAGCACTCACAGAGAGTTCAAACATGCTAATTGGTGGGGTGCTGGGTGTTGGACCCCCGCTGATCAGATATTGATGACCTATCCTGATGATAGGTCATCAATATATATGGCCAGACAACCTCTTTAAGGTTTTTAGGGAGAGAAAATTGGTGCAGCTTATGGCTTACTGTTAGTGTTTCTGCCTCCTATAAGTCAGGTATTATATTTAAGACCAGGAAAAGTGAAATTGCAAAAAAAAAGGTGATGAGACATAGATAGGCATCTCCTGAGTGTTAGTAACATAGTAACATAGTAACATAGTACATAAGGCCGAAAAAAGACATTTGTCCATCCAGTTCGGCCTGTCATCCTGCAAGTTGATCCAGAGGAAGGCAAAATTTTCCCCACTTTAGTAGAGTCCCTTTCCCAACAAAAGAAAATCTACATAGGATGTAAGAGTAGTGTAGTTTCTCCTGCTGTATTGTGTAAAAGAAATTATACAGGACACAAGTATGCAGAGAATGGCAGTTTATTCCCCCTCCTTTCATGGACCCCATCATTAGTGGACCTTGCCAAGTGCTGATACTGGCTCTGCATAGGGCAGGTATTCAAAGGAATAAGGTGAGTTCAGTAATATGGAGAGAGGAGGGGTCTGAGAGCTGTCAGGATGATTACTGATGATGTACAGTAATTCTGTAGTTCACAGAAAGTCAGGCACACAGGAGAGACTGGCATCCTACAAGTTATAACTCTTTGTCAGACTAGAGATCACATACCATAGCTGTCCATTGTTCAAAATGTGTGGGTGCAACTATGATATGATGAAACTGGAGTGGCAAGTTTTGGGGTGGCCCCAACGCTAAGCTGGGTCCCCTGGACACCGTCGAGGTGTCACCATGTGTTGCTGCTCTCCAGAAGGGATGCTAAGGCGTGGTGCACCCTAATGGGAAATAAGTCCAGAGAGTCAGAGTCTACAGTTAACCAGGGTGCTTCTTTGTTGGAGGAATTCAGTTGCAAAACAATACAGGCGAGGCATTGGGCTGGCTTCTCCAGTCTCCTCCCTGGCAGAAGAAGAGTTTGATGCTGAAAAAAGATCTAAGCTAGCTGTCTCTCTCTCAGAAGGATGGCATCCTGGTCAAGGGCCCACGGTCTGTAGCTCAGTAGTCCGGGTGGCTCCTTGGTCACAGGGCTAGTGATCCATGGTCTGTGGCTCAGCATCCCCATCTCAGCGTCTTCTTCTGATCACTCATGCAGGCTGGCATGAGCCTTCCCCTCCAAGCACTGTTCCCTAACTGCAGAACACTAGGGGCTCTGACTGCTCTCCTTTACAGTTTTAGCTAGACTGGAACCTTCTAGCCGGCTGGGTGGAGTGGAGAAGCTCAGCCCAAACAGATGCACTGTAACACTTTCCATCTTTTATGGACTTACATTAGAGCTTCAATTATACTCAATGGCAATGACACAGCAGTTTTTCAAGACAAAAACAAGTGTCTAGACATAACAACAGAGCTAAAACCAGATATTCAAAAGGTCAGGCTGTTTGGTTTTGGTGGTAAACAACATCTGGCTTATTCCCTTCAAAACATGCTCTTCTTCAAACTCTATGACAGCTGTGAAAAATTACCAGCTTCTCATTCAAAGTCCTAACAGTCTCTCAGCATTCATTAACCCTTTCCACAGAGCCCTGCAAATACAGTGCAAATGAACAGGATATATATCACAACATACATATAAAATGCAGTTACACAGTATTAAACAGTATAAGTTAACCTTTTCAAAAGAAATAAAGTAAGGAGTTTATAACTTTGCATAGGTGAAATGTCCACAAATGTCCAACTGTGCAAGTACCCTCTGCTTCAGGGCACCACATAACAAATTACATAAATTGAACGTACTAATGAGATAGCATTGCATGTCTAAAAATTTCTTCAAGAATTAAGTAAATGTGCTAATGACTTATGTGCTAGATCTTTCAGGGCAAGGGACACTCTTTGTAACTGCTGTGGCAGAGGGTTTTGAATGGGGGTTTCTGTCTATTAAAGAGGTATTTCCATCTCAGACATTGGTATATCCACAGGACCTCCTCTGACCACCACATCCATGGAGGATGGGGTCAGCAGGGGGGGTGAAATAGAGATCAGTGTATATTCCACAGTTGGGACCCGCATCCATGAGACATTTATGGCATATCCTGTGGATATGGGCCATAAATGTCTGAGATGGGAATCATTTTTTACTCAAAATTTCCTAATATGGTATTTTATATATATATTTTCTAAATCAGGCATTCCTTTTACCTATCTTCTTTTTTTAGACCTATTATGTTGGCTCTTTATGGTCCCCATAAAGGCAGCATCTAATGTTCCATCACAACCTCCACATAGCACTCAACATTTTCAACCACTGAATCCCTTTCTCCTGCTTCTCAAAAACAATTATATAAAACCATTTTCAAGAGTAAAAAGGTAATAGCAGAAATAGATTTAAAAAAATCTTTTTGTTCCACTATTTAGCAAATGACTGTTCCCGATAACTGCACAATTGTTGAATGATTCTGTGTCCAAGGTTTACAACAGTATCTGTGTAACAAATAAGACAATTGTACTGCAGTGACAATGGTGCACTAAAAATAATGACCTCTTTTTGCTGCGGCTGCGGTTATTGCTGAAATGTACAATTTACACATTTATGGAATGGGGCTGTAAAACACAAGTACATTGTCACAGCTCCTTTTAAAGTTCATTCTTCAATGAAGAAATTGTGTGCACGAAATCTGGAAATTGCATTAGCCTCTTGTATGTTTGCCTGTTAAATATCTGCCATTGCATTTCCATAACCCCTGATAGATTATCCTTTATTCTGATTTACAATTACTTTTTTTTAGTCGCCCACCCATCCCCAATTCTCTTCCTTTCTTCTCAGATTCTTGATTGTTTATGTCTGGAAACTGGAATCAAATATTCACGATATCAGAAAATGGAGAACACAGTATAACTTGCTGTCTTTCTCAATATGCATGATAAATCTGAATAATCTAAATTTTTATTGCAGTCATATTTTTCCGCAAAAAGGGGGCCACAATTCTTTTTCCTTTCTTTTTTTTCCTTTTTTTTTTTTTAATAAAACCCCAAATTCTTAATAAACAGTTCAATCTCCAGCACAGTAAAAAGAGCTCTTTTACAGCGCTGACAGATTGTGGAAAATGATTACATGCCGATTCCAGTTTAGCTCAGCTATAAATCTTCCCCCCTCCATTTCTACTCCTTTTATTAATGTTATAGTTCTGGCTGTTTTATGGCACACACAAGAACAAAAAAAAGTTTTTTCTCCCAACAGCAAAAGAGATCAGAAAATCCTAAAGTTAGTCAAGTAAAACAAAGACATTTCCCTAATTTCCACTTGGCCTTAACTCTTTCCGTACTTAGATTTTTTTTTCTTTGTTGAAAATTTATCAACTCTTTGCTGGTATTCTCTATGGGCAACACTCATAGAAATGTAAATCATAACACTTACAGACCTCATACAAATGAATCTATGCATTGTGGCTAGTTCGCCGAACATTCGAACACATGGCAATGTCCGCCGGCGCCATATTCTTTTGCATTGTGCCGAACTTTGACCCATGACACATCCATCAGGTGGGACAGGACAGCCACCCCCTACCCTATAAATAAACCCGATCTGGCCGCCATTTTACATTCAGTTTTTTGCCAGTGTAGGGAGAGGTTGCTGTGTGGAGCAGGGACAGACTGTTAGGGACACCAAACGCTAGCTAATAGGGTCACAAAAGTCCTTTTAAGCGCTGGTATAGGTGTGCTATCGATAAGTGTGATATACTGAGGGGTGTGATATACTTATAATATACTTTCTAACATAGAAAGTATATTATAGTGCATTTGTACTGTGCAGCAGTTGTGTGCGGTTCTGCTGCGATACTGCAGCTAGATAGAGGGACAAACGCTATTGGAATAACTAATTGCAACTGGTGTGATATACCTGTTGCCCCCCCCAAAAAAAAATGATTGAGGTCTGTGATATAACTTTAATATACCTTCTAACATAGAAAGTATAATATAGTGTGAGGGGTGTGATACACTGGCTTCCACCAAATATTGATTAATGGGTTTGATATACCAGCTTCAAGAAAATACTCATTAAGGGGTTCTATATACCCATTTCTACAAAATACTGATAGAGGGGATTGATATACCGGCTTCCACCAAATATTGATTGAGGCCTGCGATATACCTGCTTCCACCAAATATTGATTAAGGGGTTTGATATACCAGCTTCCAGAAAATGCTCATTAAGGGGTTCTATATACCTGTTTCCACAAAATACTGATAAAGGGGATTGATATACTGTTAGAGTTGAGCGGACACCTGGATGTTCGGGTTCGACGGGTTCGGCCGAACTTCACAAAAAAGTTCGAGTTCGGGACCCAAACTTGCCACCGAACCCCATTAAAGTCAATGGGGACCCAAACTTTTGAGCACTAAAATGGCTCTAAAAATGTCATGGAAAGGGTTATAGGGCTGCAATTGCCAGCAAAATGTGGTTAAGAGCATGGCAAGTGCTCTGCAAACAAATGTGGATAGGGAAATGACTTCAAATAACATAAAATACGTAAAAACTAAAAAATAAAATCTTGATCTAGGACGACGAGGTCCATATGGAGTAGGAGGTTGAGGAGGCAGTGGATGTGGCGGTGTAGGTGGAAGCGGCGGTGGAGGAGGAGGAGGAGGTAGCCAACACTGGTTTTTGGTTTTGAATTTAATTTAATTTTTTTAATTAGGGTACACCCCAAAACATTGGGAAATATAACCTGTGATAACCCCCTTCAGCCGTGCTAAACAAATGTTCAGACAATACACTGGCTGCAAGGCAGGCCAGCACCTCCAAGGTGTAAAGGGCAAGCTCAGGCCATGTGCCTAATTTGGAGATCCAGAAGTTGAAGGGGGCAGACCCATCATTCAGTACGTTTAGGCGTGTGCATACATACTGCTCCACCATGTCACACGTCCCCGTTATGTCCACGATCCAATTGGATATCTGCTCTATCAACTTTCAATGTTCTTTTCTGCACCTACCATGTTTATCACGGTTAGTGAATCAGGGTTCCACACCGGAGATGGAGCGTGAGAAAGGGATACCACATCCAAGGGAGGTTAATTGTTTGAAATTGAATATGATCGAGCGGAAAAGTGGGACAAATTATTGAAGCGCAAATGTGGGACAAGTTGTTAAAGTTTAAGCATTGAATGAATTAAAGAAGAATTTTTGAAATTTAATTCCCTGTCACCTATGCAGAGCAGGGGTTTGCATACGGCAAAATAGGTAAAATGTCACCTGACAATGTAACAGACTATTTTTTTAAATTTATGTCCCTGTCACCTATGCAGAGCAGGGATTTAATCAAGGCAAAAAAAATGGTCAAATGTCACCCAAGAATATAACAGACAAATTAGTGAAATTTGTTTACCTGTCTACTAGGTATAGCAGGGGTATATCACAGCCAAAAATTTGTGAATTTCACCCAAATATGTAACAGACAAATTAGTGAAATGTTTTTACCTGTCTACTAGGTATAGCAGAGGTATATAACAGCCAAAAATTGGTGAATTTTACCCGAGAATGTAACAGACAAATTAGCGAAAATTGTTTACCTGTCTACTAGGTATAGCAGGGGTATATCACAGCCAAAAATTGGTGAATTTCACCCGAAAATGTAACAGACAAATTAGTGAATTTTTTTTTGACTGTCTAATAGGTATAGCAGTGGTATATCACAGGCGAGAATTGGTGAATTTCACCCGAAAATGTAACAGACAAATTAGTGAAATGTTTTTACCTGTCTACTAGGTACATCAGGGGTATATCACACCCAAAAATGTATGAATTTCACCCGAATATGTAACAGACAAATTAGTGAAATGTTTTTACCAGTCTACTAGGTACAGCAGGGGTATATCACACCCAAAAATTTGTGAATTCCACCCGAATATGTAACAGACAAATTAGTGAAATGTTACCTGTCTACTAGGTAGAGCAGGGGTATATCAAACCCAAAAATTTGTGAATTTCGCCCGAAAATGTAACAGACAAATTAGTGAAATGTTTTTACCTGTCTACTGTACAGCAGGGGTTATATCACACCCAAAAATTGGTGAATTCCACCCGAAAATGTAACAGACAAATTAGTGAAATGTTTTTACCTGTCGACTAGGTACAGCAGGGGTATATCACACCCAAAAATTGGTTAGTTTCACCAGAAAATGTAATAGACAAATTAGTGAAATAACATAAAATAAAATAAAATACGTACAAATTAAAAAAAATTATCTTGATTTATGAGGTGGAGGTCCATATGGAGTAGGAGTTTGAGGAGGCGGTGGACGTAGCGGTGTAGGTGGAAGCGGCGGTGGAGGAGGACGAGGTAGCCAACTGGTTTTTAGTTTTCTTTTTTTTATTTTATTAGGGTACACTCCAAAAGAGTGGGAAATATCCATAATAAAACAATAAGAAATTGCGCTGTAGTATAACAATGGCTGGGTAAGGCCGGTTTACATGTCTATTCTGCACAAGGTACAGACAAGTCCTGTGGGATCCATGCCTGGTTCATTTTAATGAACGTGAGCTTATCCACATTGGCTGTGGACAAATGGCTGAGCTTGTCTGTGATAACGCCCCCTGCCATGCTAAATACACGTTCAGACAATACACTGGCTGCAGGGCAGGCCAGCACCTCCAAGGCTTAAAGAGCAAGCTCAGGCCATGTGCCCAATTTGGAGACCCAGAAGTTGAAGGGGGCAGACCCGTCATTCAGTACCTGTAGGCATGTGCACACATACTGCTCCACAATGTTGCTGAAATGCTGCCTCCTGCAGCATTTCAGCAACATAGTGGAGCAGTATCAGCTGGTGGTGCTGGTTGTTGTGGCGTGCTGACAAAGCTTTTCCACATTTCGGCCATACTAATCCTGCCTTCTGAGGTGCTAGTGGTGCCCCAGCTGCGTTGGCGACCTCTTCCTCCTCCTCTGCCTTCGCCTTGTGCTTCCACTGTGCCCCCGCTGTTAGGTGGGAATGCCACCAGCAGCACATCTACCAGCGTGTGCTTGTACTTGCACATCTTACGATCACGCTCCAGTGATGGAATTAAGGATGGTACGTTGTCCTTGTAACGGGGATCCAGCAGCGTGGCCACCAAGTAATCAGCACAAGTTAGAATGTGGGCAACTCGGTCGTCGTTGTGGAGACACTGCAGCATGTAATCGCTCATGTGTGCCAGGCTGCCCAGAGGTAACAAAAAGCTGTCATCTGTGGGAGGTGTATCGTCTGTGTCCTCTGTATCTCCCCAGCCACGCACCAGTGATGGCCATGAGCTGGTTTGGGTGCCACCCTGCTGTGAACACGGTTCCTCCTCCTCCATCTCTTCCTCCTCATCCTCCACCTCATCATCCTCCCGAACTGTTCCCTGGCTGGACAATTTTGTACCTGGTGTTTGTGGGTGCAGGAACCCACCCTCGGAGCCACTTGTGAATGACTGTCCGGAAACCCTATGAAATGATCCCTCTTCCTCCTCCTCCTCCTCCTCCTGTGCCACATCCTCTTCCATCATTGCCAGAAGCGTTTTTTCAAGGAGGCATAGAAGTGGCATAGTAACGCTGAGAACGGCGTTATCGGAACTGGCCATGTTGGTGGAGTACTCAAAACAGTGCAACAAGGTACACAGGTCTCGCATGGAGGCCCAGTCATTGGTGGTGAAGTGGTGCTGTTCCGCAGAGCGACTCACCCGTGCGTGCTGCAGCTGAAACTCCACTATCGCTTGCTGCTGCTCGCACAGTCTGGCTAGCATGTGCAAGGTGGAGTTCCACCTTGTGGGCATGTCGCATTTGAGGCGGTGGGCTGGAAGGCCGAAGTTACGCTGCAGCGCTGACAGGCGAGCAGCAGCAGGGTAAGAACGCCGTAAGCGTGCACAGACGGCCTGCACTTTATGCAGCAGCTCTGACATATTGGGGTAATTTTTAAGGAACCTCTGCACCACCAAATTCAGCAAATGCGCCAGGCAAGGGATGTGCGTAAAACCGGCTAGTCCCAGAACTGCTACGAGATTTCGCCCATTATTGCACACCACCAAGCCGCGCTTGAGGCTCACTGGCACCAACCACTTATTGGTCTGTTGTTCAAGGCCCGTCCACAGCTCCTGAGCGGTGTGGGGTTTGTCCCCCAAACATATAAGTTTTAAAACTGCCTGCTTTCGTTTACCCCTGGCTGTGCTGAAGTTGGTGGTGAAGGTGTTACGCTGACCGGATGAGGAGGTGGTAGAGGATGAGAAAGCGGAGTAGGAGGAGGAAGCAACAGGAGGCAACAGGAGGCAAACTGAAGGGCCCTGGTGAAAGGACATGCGCCAAACTGCTATCCGCCTCAGGCCCAGCCACCACTGCATTTACCCAGTGTGGTGTCAGGGAGATATAACGTCCCTGACCGTACTTACTGGTCCACGTATCCATAGTTAGGTGGACCTTGCCACAGATGGCATTGCGCAGTGCACACCTGATTTTGTCCCCCACTTGGTTGTGCGGGGAAGGGATGGCATGCCTGGAAAAGTAGTAACGGCTAGGCACGACGTACTGTGGGACAGCCACCGCCATAAGGCTTTTAAAATTCTCTGTCTCCACTAGACGGAATGACAGCATTTCAAAGGCCAGTAATTTTGAAATGCTGGAATTCAGGGCCAGGGATAGCGGGTGGGTAGGGGGGGTACTTCCTCTTCCGCTCCAGTGTTTGGGAGATGGAGAGGTAAACGCTTCCGTGGGACATTGTGGAGATGCTTGGTGACCCAGGTGGTGGTGTTGCTGGCAGATCTTCTGTTTGCGGGGTGGCAGGTGGCACTGTCACTCCATGAAGAGGCCAAGACTGCAGCAGAAGAGGAAGCAGGAGGAGCCAGAGACCTTTCTTGGTTTTTGAGGTGTCTAGTCCACTGCAGCTCATGCTTTGCACTTAGATGCCTGGTCATGCAGGTTGTGCTCAGATTGAGAACATTTATGCCTCGCTTCAGGCTCTGATTGCACAGCGTGCAAACCACTCGTGTCTTGTCGTCAGCAACATTGTCTGAAGAACTGCCACGCCAGGGAACTCCTTGGAGCTGGATTTGGTGTGCTCGGTCCCTTGCTGCGTTGGGCAGTAGCAGGCGTGTTGTCTAGTGGACGGCCGCTCCGCTTTTGCTCTGTGCGACCACCGCCTCTTCCTCCGAACTACACAGGAAGGCTGTTTCACTTGGACGTGTAGCTGGCAAAGATCGACCACGTCCTCTCCCTGCAACAGGAGCTCCACCAGCAGCACCACGTCTCTTAGTTGACGCTCTCCTCATATTTCTCAAATTTAGGATCTTGCCCAAAATGGGTGTTTTTTTTAATAACAGAATAGAACAGCAGTATCTAACGCGTGTATCTCACACTGAGAGATGCAGCAAAGGCCGCAAATTTTGTTTTTTGCCCAAAATGGGTGTCTTTTTAATAATAGAATAAAACACCCGTATCTAATGTGTGTATTTCACACAGACAGAAGCAGCAAAGGCTGAAAAATTAAGTATTTTGCCCAAAACAGTGTTTTTATGATAACAGAATAGAACAGCAGTATCTAACACGTGTATCTCACACTGACAGATGCAGCAAACACTGCAAATTTAGTTTTTTGCCCAAAATGGGTGTTTTTTTAAACCCAAAATATTATTGCATTATTTCTAGCTTGTATATCACACTGACAGATGCAGCAAAGGCCGCAGATTTATTATTTTGCCAAAAATGGGTGATTTTTTGATAACAGAATAGAACAGCAGTATCTAACGCATGTATCACACACTGACAGATGCAGCAAAGGCTGCAAATTTAGTTTTTTGCCCAAAATGGGTGTTTTCTTAATAACAGAATAGAACACCAGTAGCTAATGTGTGCATTTCACACTGACAGATGCAGCAAAGGTTGCAAATTTATTATTTTGCCCAAAATGGGTGTTTTTTTGATAACAGAATAGAACAGCAGTATCTAATGCGTTTATCTTACACTGACAGATGCAGCAAAGGCTGCAAAATTAAGCATTTTGACCAAAATGGGTGTTTTTTGGATAACAGAATAGAACAGCAGTATCTAACGCGTGTATCTCATACTGAGAGATGCAGCAAAGGCTGCAAATTTAGTTTTTTGCCCAAAATGGGTGTTTTTTTAATAACAGAATAGAACAGCAGTATCTAATGCGTGTATTTCACACTGACAGATGCAGCAAAGGCCACAGAATTATTATTTTGCCCAAAATGGGTGTTTTTTGGATAACAGAATAGAACAGCAGCATCTAACGCGTGTATCTCACACTGACAGATGCAGCATAGGCTCCAAATATTTTTTTTTGCCCAAAATGGGTGTTTTTTTAATAACAGAATTCCGGTCTTCCGGCTCTTTTGGTGTTCCTGGGCTCACCGGTGCGTTCCTTCTTTTTAAGAATGTTCCAAACAGTTGTTTTGGCCACGCCTAATGTTTTTGCTATCTTTCTGATGGGTTTGTTTTGTTTTTTCATCCTAATGATGGCTTGCTTCAGTGATAGTGACAGCTCTTTGGATCTCATCTTGAGAGTTGACAGCAACAAATTCCAAATGCAAATAGCACACTTGAAATTAACTCTGGACCTTTTATCTGCTCATTGTAATTGGGATAATGAGGGAATAACACACACCTTGCCATAGAACAGCTGAGAAACCAATTGTCCCATTACTTTTGGTACCTTAACAAGTGGGAGGCACATATGCAAACTGTTGTAATTCCTACACCGTTCACCTGATTTGGATGTAAATACCCTCAAATTAAAGCGGACAGTCTGCAGTTAAAGCACATCTAGTTTGTTTCATTTCAAATCCATTGTGGTGGTGTATAGAGCCAAAAAATTTTGAATTGTGTTGATGTCCCAATATTTATGGACCTGACTGTATATATATACATTCCATGCAGCACCAGAGAAATATAGAGGCTGCCATAAATAAATTTTCCATATAGAGGTAGGTAAGGGCACTGTAAAGGCACTGGAAATGCACTTTGTGGGAAGTGCATAAGGGAAAATAGAGGTGGTAGCATGACTTTGTCCAGAATTATCATATATTGCTTGGTGATGCATAAATATGTAAGGCACAACAATATGGGGAAGATTAAAACTGGCAGTTAGACTTTAAACCAAAATCACTAAATCCTGATGGGTTGTGCATAGATTATGTAAAGTACGGCGATGTAAAGGATATATATGAAGATATAAGAGCATAGCTAAACAACTATATATATATATATATATATATATATAAAAGTCTTGCTATACTATATGATATTACATATCATTACATACATATAGATCTTACTATACTATATGATGTTACGTACTACCTGTCAGGGTTGGACTTTAGGAGTCATTTTGTCTGTTCGGGGTAGAAGGGAGAGAAAAAGTATTACTATTAATGAATGGAACATATCCTTTTATCATCCCTTCTCCTCAAGAAGCGACAGATCTACCAGCTACCGAAACCAGCGTTTTTTCAACGACGAGGATACCGACCCGGGAGAAGACGACCCACCGCACACGTCGAGGAAGGGGCACCCACCAATCGAAACCAGATGGGGATACAGACTCGCTCGCAGGTATGAATACCATTGTGAACATCTCTTCACGTACATTATCACCTGCAGAACTTAATGTACTTTCTAAGGGGCCTGTCGTTTTGCCCATATGGCACCCTTCGTCACTTCTCCCTGGAACAAGAACTACAAAGGTTCTACAGATCTATCAGATTAAAAGCACATTTTTCCCAACAAACCAACTCTACACTGCCTTCCACACCTACAACTACCACAGAATTCTATATTAAGACACTTAATTTAACAAACAAAAACAATTTCATGCCCCCAAAACATTATCATGCAGTAGAGGACTTCATCAATTTGGTACAACAAGAAATTAACAGAAACATCAAAAATCTTAAAAGCGGGATCATACATACCCCTCGGAATTTAAAGAGCGAAGAACACATTGCACTTAACATACTACGAGACGACAAATCCATCACTATAAAACCGGCAGACAAAGGCGGGGCAATTGTCGTCATGGACACCCTGTCCTATATAGCCAAAATCAACAGACAACTAGCAGATACATCTACATACGAGAAAGTAATATGCAACCCTGTCTTTCGAATGAAAAGAGAAATAGGCTCTTTTCTTGACCACCATTTGCACTTATCGATAAGGCCACATACACCTTTCTTATAAATGAAAACCCAGTCACTCCAGTTTTTTTTACACACTGCCTAAAATACATAAAAACCTCATCAATCCACCAGGTAGACCCATTGTGGCCTCAACAGTCTCCATACTCTCTCCACTCTCAATTTTTCTTGAAAAAATTCTAACCCCACTTGTCAAACAAACATGCTCTTTTTTGCTGGACAGCTCACATTTCCTATCCATCATCTCCACTCTGGATGACATTGCCCCTGAATACCTACTGGTAACACTTGATGTTAACAGCCTGTATACCTCGATCTTCAATGATAAAGGTGTCTAGGCTGTCTCATCACTCCTGGCCACCTCCAATTATTCCCCAAACGCACGATCATTCTGTGTGGCATTGTTAAGATATGTACTACAAAACAACTACTTTATGTTTGGAGATGACTATTACATTCAGAAACGGGGTACCGCTATGGGGGCGAACGTAGAACCGCCATACGCAAATACATTCATGGCCAAATTTGAAGAAGATTAAATCTCCCACATCCTCTTTTTCAGATGTACGCAAAAACCTGGTACTGATACATAGACGATGTCTTCTGTATCTAGAAGGGGGACTCCAATTCATTTTCAGATTTCACTGATTACATTAACGGACAAGTCCCAGACCTCACTTTTACTTCCCATGTCGATTTACAATCCATCAGTTTTCTGGACACTCACTATGGACCTACACAGAAAACCCACAGACCGCAATACACTACTCCACTATTCCAATTGCCATCCTAAAAACACCAAACATTCCCTGCCCCACTCTCAATTCAAACGAGTAGCTAGAATTGTAGGAAATCCAGCCCTCAAGAACCAGCGTCTGACTGAAATGGCACAAAAAATTCAAGATAGGGGTTACCCCACCACACTTCTCCAAAAGGAACTATCCCTTGTCCGATCTACCCCATCTACAACATCAAAATCGATATCTCCACAACGTGTTCCCTTGGTAATCACTTAACACCCTTCTGCGCCTAAAATTCAATATATAGTTAAAAAACACTGGTCCATTCTCCAACAATCCTACCCAAATGTCACAGAATTCCAATACCCTGTCCGCATGTGCTACAAAAGACCAACAAACTTAAAAGACAATTAGTGTATGCTAATATTGGTCCACTTAAACCTAAACTAACACAAACTACCCTAGTGCCCAAAAAAACTGGCACGTACCCTGGCCTTAACTGTGCCCAATGCGCTAATGTGATTAAAGGAAATAGAATTATACATCCACATTTAGGCAAAGTGTACTATTCCAGAGACCTATACACATGCAATTCCGTGTTTGTGGTATACTTGATCAAATGCCAGTGCGGCTTAGCATATGTGGGCGAGACTATCCAAAACGTACGAGACCGTATCTCGAAACATAAATCAGACATTCGATGCCATAAAATAGAACTACCTATTCCATGCCACTTCATTTCCGCAAAGCACCAAATTCACCAACTTCGATTTCAAGTCCTGGAACACGTACCCATGGCAAGAAGAGGAGGCAACCGGATTGCGCGTCTTAAACAACGCGAATCCTTCTGGATCTTTGAACTGAATACGGGATGAACAGAGATTTTGATTTTTGCATTTCATAAAACCTTACTTAAAAAACCTTACTTATAATACGTCACTTTGCTACATATGCACTAATATTACGATACTGTGATCATTGTGGACTTAATTGTAATTATATCTACATATTTTGTACATTTTGTTTGATGATAAAAGGATATGTTGCATTCATTAATAGTAATACTTTTTCTCTCCCTTCTACCCCAAACAGACAAAATGACTCCTAAAGTCCAACCCTGACAGGTAGTACGTAACATCATATAGTATAGTAAGATCTATATGTATGTAATGATATGTAATATCATATAGTATAGCAAGACTTATATATACACTGCTCAAAAAAATAGAGGGAACACAAAAATAACACATCCTAGATCTGAATGAATTAAATATTCTTCAGAAATACTTTGTTCTTTACATAGTTGAATGTGCTGACAACAAAATCACACAAAAATTAAAAAATGGAAATCAAATTTGAAACCCATAGAGGTCTGGATTTGGAGTCACACTCAAAATTAAAGTGGAAAAACACACTACAGGCTGATCCAACTTTGATGTAATGTCCTTAAAACAAGTAAAAATGAGGCTCAGTAGTGTGTGTGGCCTCCACGTGCCTGTATGACCTCCCTACAATGCCTGTGCATGCTCCTGATGAGGTGGCGGACGGTCTCCCGAGGGATCTCCTCCCAGACCTAGACTAAAGCATCTGCCAACTCCTGGACAGTCTGTGGTGCAACGTGATGTTGGTGGATAGAGCGAGACATGATGGTCTCACAAGGGGTCTGAGGATCTCATCTCGGTACCTAATGGCAGTCAGGCTACCTCTGTCGAGCACATGGAGGGCTGTGTGGCCCTCCAAAGAAATGCCACCCCACACCATTACTGACCCAATGCCAAACCGGTCATGCTGGAGGATGTTGCAGGCAGCAGAACATTCTCCACGGCGTCTCCAGACTCTGTCACAACTGTCACATGTGCTCAGTGTGAACCTGCTTTCATCTGTGAAGAGCACAGGGCGCCAGTGGCGAATTTGCCAATCTTGGTGTTCTCTGGCAAATGCCAATCGTCCTGCACGGTGTTGGGCTGTAAGCACAACCCCCACCTGTGGACGTCGGGCCCTCATATCACCCTCATGGAGTCTGTTTCTGACCGTTTGAGCAGACACATGCACATTTTTGGCCTGCTGGAGGTCATTTTGCAGGGCTCTGGCAGTGCTCCTCCTGTTCCTCCTTGCACAAAGGCGGAGGTAGCGGTCCTGCTGCTGAGTTGTTGCACTCCTACGGCCTCCTCCACGTCTCCTGATGTACTGGCCTGTCTCCTGGTAGCGCCTCCATGCTCTGGACACTACGCTGACAGACACAGCAAACCTTCTTGCCACAGCTCGCATTGATGTGCCATCCTGGATAAGCTGCACTACCTGAGCCACTTGTGTGGGTTGTAGACTCCGTCTCATGCTACCACTAGAGTGAAAGCACCGCCAGCATTCAAAAGTGACCAAAACATCAGCCAGCAAGCATAGGAACTGAGAAGTGCTCTGTGGTCACCACCTGCAGCACTCCTTTATTGGGGTGTCTTGCTAATTGCCTATAATTTCCACCTGTTGTCTATCCCATTTGCACAACAGCATGTGAAATTGATTGTCACTCAGTGTTGCCTCCTAAGTGGACAGTTTGATTTCACAGAAGTGTGATTGACTTGGAGTTACATTGTGTTGTTTAAGTGTTCCCTTTATTTTTTTGAGCAGTGTATATATATATATATATATATATACAGTACAGACCAAAAGTTTGGACACACCTTCTCATTCAAAGAGTTTTCTTTATTTTCATGACTATGAAAATTGTAGATTCACACTGAAGGCATCAAAACTAAGAATTAATACATGTGGAATTATATACATAACAAACAAGTGTGAAACAACTGAAACTATGTCATATTCTAGGTTCTTCAAAGTAGCCACCTTTTGCTTTGATTACTGCTTTGCACACTCTTGGCATTCTCTTGATGAGCTTCAAGAGGTAGTCCCCTGAAATGTTTTTCACTTCACAGGTGTGCCCTGTCAGGTTTAATAAGTGGGATTTCTTGCCTTATAAATGGGGTTGGGACCATCAGTTGCGTTGAGGAGAAGTCAGGTGGATACACAGCTGATAGTCCTACTGAATAGACTGTTAGAATTTGTATTATGGCAAGAAAAAATTAAGTAAAGAAAAACGAGTGGCCATCATTACTTTAAGAAATGAAGGTCAGTCAGTCAGCCGAAAAATTGGGAAAACTTTGAAAGTAAGGGCTATTTGACCATGAAGGAGAGTGATGGGGTGCTGCGCCAGATGACCTGGCCTCCACAGTCACCGGGCCTGAACCCAATCGAGATGGTTTGGGGTGAGCTGGACCGCAGAGTGAAGGCAAAAGGGCCAACAAGTGCTAAGCATCTCTGGGAACTCCTTCAAGACTGTTGGAAGACCATTTCAGGGGACTACTCTTGAAGCTCATCAAGAGAATGCCAAGAGTGTGCAAAGCAGTAATCAAAGCAAAAGGTGGCTACTTTGAAGAACCTAGAATATGACATATTTTCTGTTGTTTCACACTTGTTTGTTATGTATATAATTCCACATGTGTTAATTCATAGTTTTGATGCCTTCATAGTCATGAAAATAAAGAAAACTCTTTGAATGAGAAGGTGTGTCCAAACTTTTGGTCTGTACTGTATATATATGGTTGTTTAGCCATGCTTTTATATCTTTGTATATATATTTACATAATCTATGCACAACCCATCAGGATATAGTGATTTTGGGTTAAAGTCTAACTGCCACTTTTAATCTTCCCCATATTGTTGTGCCTTACATATTTATGCATCACCAAGCAATATATGATAATTCTGGACAAAGTCATGCTACCACCTCTATTTTCCCTTATGCACTTCCCACAAAGTGCATTTCCAGTGCCCTTACTAGCGATCGCGTTGTCTTCTGCCGTCCACGCA
The DNA here is from genome assembly GCF_905171765.1 of Bufo bufo. Classification (NCBI taxonomy): domain Eukaryota; kingdom Metazoa; phylum Chordata; class Amphibia; order Anura; family Bufonidae; genus Bufo; species Bufo bufo. The sequence continues at coordinate 159,634,887 of NC_053395.1, forward strand.
TGAGGGATGACGTCACGTGTTCTGTGGCGTCACACGCAGTGGCGCGGACGTCAGACACACAGCGGCACACGCCGTGGACACTGGGATCCGCCTTTATCACTGCGGCCTTGCTTATTTGGCCTAAGCCATCCAGCAAACAAAATGCCCTCAATACTAACGTATGTCTCGTTATGCGGTTCCCACGCGATTGGAACCTCTCTATGGCAATTTTCTTTATGGCAGCCTCTATATTTCTCTGGTGCTGCATGGAATGTATATATATATATATCAAAAGCAGAACTTCTATTATTTAACCTAGAGGCTTACTAATACTTCTTATACCCTGCAGGTCCTACTATATGTAGTAGGAATCTTCTGCAACTTGTGACACCCTGTGACCACACCTAGACCTACGATTTTATGCATATACCTACCTATTTGGCTAATAATCTCTTTGAGACTCTTCACATACTGACAGATCTCCTCTGTCTGTTATATTCTGTGTACTAAATCTAATATCCGATTTGCACTATGTACCTTGACATATAATACTAATATCTGGGAATATTGTTCTCCTATGTATGTATCCTCATATGTACCATATTTACTATTTCTGACTCAGGCCGTGAACAAGGTCTTGTGATAAGACCGAAAAATTGGCCAGTATTAATTATTATTTTCTGGATGGATAATAAAGAAGCATTATTAATTCAACTATAAAACGAGTGCCATGGTCATTTCCACTATACACTAACAAATGCAGCATAGGCCCCAGATGTAGGGGATTGCCAAAAATGGGTGTTTTTTTAAACCCAGAATATTATTGCAGTGTTTCAAGCTTGTATCTCACACTGACAGATGACAATTAAGTATTTTGCCCAAAATGGTTGTTTTTTTAATAACAGAATAGAACACCAGTATCTAACGCGTGTATCTCACACTGACAGATGCAGCAAAGGCTGCAAATTTAGTTTTTTGCCCAAAATGGGTGTTTTTTTAAACCCAGAAAACTATTGAAGTATTTCAAGCTTGTCTTTCACACTGAGAAATGCTGCAAAGGCCCCAGATGTAGGATATTGCCAAAAATGGGTGTTTTTTTAAACCCAGATTATTATTGCAGTATTTCAAGCTTGTATTTCACACAAAAAAATGCAGCATAGGCCCCAGATGTAGAATATTACCAAAAATGGGTGTTTTTTAAACCCAGAAAATTATTGCAGTATTTCAAGATCGTATTTCACTCTGACAAATGATGCAAAGGCCCCAGATGTAGGGTCTTGCAAAAAATGGGTGATTTTTTAAACCCAGAAAATTATTGAAGTATTACAAGCTTCTATTTCACACTGACAAATGCTGCAAAGGCACCAGATGTAGGATATTGCCAAAAATAGGTGTTTTTTTTAAACCCAGATAATTATTGCAGTATTTCAAGCTTGGATTTGAATGTCACAAAAGCACATATGCTGTGCTGGTGCACTGAGCTTGCATAAAATGGCCGCCGCTGCCCACCTAACTAACAGACGGATAAAAGTTATTTTTCTGTGTCACTGGGCTCAGGCAGAGTAAAAAGATTGTGCACTGCACCCACAAAACTAAATCTATGTAAATCGCTGACAGCACTTCTGATTAAAGATTATTTCCTATTCTCTCTCTCACAGCAGCAGCATCCTCTCCCTACACTAGTAAGAGTAGAGTGATGTGCAGCGTTATGTGACTCCACCTTATATAGAGGCTGGGTCACATGCTGCACTGGCCAATCACAGCCATGCCATTAGTAGGCATGGCTGTGATGGCTTCAAAGGGCACAGAGTTAAACGCTTGATAATTGGCTGCTCTGCAGCCTTTCAAAAAGTGCCATTAACTCGCCGAACACCGAACCCGAACTTTTACTGAAAAGTTCGGGTTCAGGTCCGGGGTCCAAAAATCCTAAAGTTCAGTACGAACCCGAACTTTTACAGTACACCAAATATTGATTAAGGCCTGCGATACACCAGCTTCCACCAAATATTGATTATGGGGTTTGATATACCAGCTTCCAGCAAATACTCATTAAGTGGTTCTATATACCTGTTTCCACAAAATACTGATAGAGGGGATTGATATACCAGCTTCCACCAATTATTGATTGAGGCCTGTGATACAACAGCTTCCACCAAATATTGATTAATGGGTTTGATATACCAGCTTCCAGCAAATACTCATTAAGGGGTTCTATATACCTTTTTCCACAAAATACTGATAGGACGGATTGATACACCGGCTTCCAGCAAATATTGATTAAGGGGTTTGATATACCCGCTTCAAGCAAATACTCATTAAAGGGTTCTATATACCTGTTTCCACAAAATACTAATAGAGGGGATTGATATACCAGCTTCCACCAAATATAGATTGAGGCCTGCGATAAACCAACTTTCACCATATATTGATTAAGGGGTTTGATATAACAGGCTTCAAGCAAATACTCATTAAGGGGTTCTATATACCTGTTTCCACAAAATACTGATATAGGGGATTGATATACCGGCTTCCACCAAATATTGATTGAGGCCTGCAATACACCGGCTTCCACCAAATATTGATTAAGGGGTTTGATATACCGGCTTCCAGCAAATACTCATTAAGGGGTTCTATGTACCTGTTTCCACAAAATACTGATAGAGGGGATTGATATACCGGCTTCCACCAAATATTGATTAAGGGGTTTGATATACCAGCTTCCACCAAATATTGATTGAGGCCTGCGATATACCTGCTTCCACAAATACTGCTCTTCTATAGGGACTTTGTCACAGGGTCATTTTGAAAATGACAGGCAGAGGAAGAGGCAGGCCATTCTGCAGGGTTGGTAGGGGTCGGGCAGGTGCAAGCCTAAGTGGGAATTAGGAGAAGGTGCGTGTGATTACGTTAAAGGACGCACCAGAGTTGGTTGAGTGGCTCACTCAGCCTTCCGTTTCTTCACCCTCCTCATCTTCTGTGTCTGCACCCTCCTTACTCTCTGCTGTGTGCACCCCCAAAGACACCACCACCACCAGCAACACCACCATAGCCCCTCCACTCGAGTCAGAGGAATTATTTTCCCATCCATCCCCAGACCTTACCGATGCGCAGCCATTCTTGGCATCGGATCAGGAAGAGAAGGTAGCAGCGGCCGCCACCCAGCGGTCTGACAACAGTACCCAGATCAGCCCAAGGACGGAGGTCCCCGCTGTTGCTGCCTACTCCGAGATCTCTAATGTCAGTGGTGGTGAAGGTGATGATAATGACGTGTTGATGGATGTCACGTGGGTGCCAACAAGAGAGGAAGAGGAGGGGAGTTCAGAGGGAGAGACAGAGGCAAAAAGCAGACTGCAAATGTATCTGGAGCGAGCCATCCACCATGCACGGTCACATCTGGCGCTCCCAGGATGCCGTCACATGGCTTCGCAGTGTGGCTTTTTTTAAACATGTCAGCTGCTGACAATAGTGTTGCCATCTGCAGCCTGTGCTTTCAACGCATAAGTCGTGGTAAGCCCAACACTCACCTAGGGACGACCGCCTTAAGAACACACCTGGCCTCCCATCACCGAGCCCAGTGGGAGCAACACCGTCAGAACCCACAAAGCCACACTCCCAGCGCTCCACGTCCTGCCTCTTCTCCTTCTCCTCTCTCCTCCCATTTGTCCTCCACTCCACCTTCCACTGTGCCGTCGTCGCATTCATCTGGCAGAAGGCAGGCTTCCGTGGCCCGAATGTTCGAGCATAAAAAGTTAATGACGCCGCATAACCCTCTTGCTCAACGACTGACCGCTGGCTTTTCGGAACTGCTAGCCCGCCAACTACTGCCATATAAGTTGGTGGACTCGGAGGCCTTTAGAAACTTTGTGGCCATTGGCACACCGCAATGCATGGTCCCCGGAGGGAAATATTTCTCCCAGAAGGGCAACCCAGAGCTATATGGCTATGTTCAGCGGCAAGCGAATGTATCTCTGGCACACTGTGTCAGTGCCAAGATACATCTGACCACAGACACGTGGTCTAGCAAACACGGGCAGGGAAGATACATAACTTTTACTGTCCACTGGGTGAACCTTCTGATGGCCGTCAAGAATGTAACCCATGGCACCGGTGTGGATTTGGTGTTACCGCCATGGATTGCATGCAGGCCTGCCTCTGCTCATCCTACTCCTACTCCATCCTCTGTCTCCTCCTCGGCTGACTCCTCCTTTTCCACTGCTACCGCCTCTTCCGCTGCACCCCCCAAGCTCCCCAAAACCTATTTGACGTGCCAGGTGAGACGTTGCCATGCTGTGCTGCAGCTGTTGAGCCTAGAAGCAAACAGCCACACCAGTCCTGCACTGCTTTCAGCTCTGCGGTCACAGGCCAATCAGAGGCTAACCCTGCTCAATTTGACAGCTGGTAAAGTGGTGTGCGACAACAGTGCCAATCTGCTGAGCGAGCTGAAACAGGGAAAAATGACACACGTCCTGAACTTAGTCATGCAGCGATTCGTTGCCAAATGCCCCGGGGTCCAGGACGTCTTGCGCCAGGCCAGGAAAATCTCTGGCCATTTTAAAAGATCTTACATGGCCATGGCTTGCCTTGCTGACATTCAGCGGCGACACCACTTGCCCGTCAGACGTCTGATTTGTGACAGCCCGACGCGCTGGAACTCCACCTTGTATATGCTTGATAGACTGCTTCAGCAGCAACGCTCCGTTAACTACTACCTGTATGAATTCTGCAGCAGGACAGGTTCTGGGAGCTTGGTTTCTTTTCACCGCGCCAGTGGCTGCTCTTGCGCGATGCATGCAGACTTCTGTAGCCATTTGATAAGATCACCAAACTGGTCAGTCGCAGCCAGGGCACCATCAGTGACATCATAACTTACGCCTTCTTTCTGGAGTGTGCATTGCGTCGTGTCATTGATCAAGCAGTGGAGGAGCAGAAGCTGGAAGATGAGGAAGTCGCAATGCTGAATGAATTCCCAGGAGGGGCTACTCCATCTGAGACAAGTCAGCAGGAGTCTGAAGAGGAGTCAGAGGAGGAGCAAGAAGAGCCAGGGCGCTACACCACTTCCAATTTAGTTCTAATGGGGGCCTTAGTTCTCCAGTGTTTGAAGAGGGATCCCCGTATAAAAAGCATACAGGGCAAGGACCAGTACTGGGTGGCAACGTACGTAGACCCCCGGTACAAACACAAAATGGAAGACATGTTACCAGCATATTAGAGGGCTGTCAGAATGCAGAATTTCCAGGCCTTCCTGCAAGAGATGCTGCATTCTGCTGTTGCGGGCGCTGGCATAGGAATTTCGACCCACAAAGAAACAGTTGCAGGTACCAATCCTACCGTGCATGCAAGAAGAGGGCGGTTTGAAGATGTGTTGGTCACTTCAGATATGAGATCATTCTTGCCGCCAACCCATCAACAGCCGCCCTCCGGATCCAGCCTCAGGGAACGCCTAGACCGTCAGTTGTCCAACTACATCGGGTTAACAGCCGATGTGGATGCTCTGAGAAGCGAGGAACCCCTTGACTACTGGGTGTGCAGGCTTGACCTGTGGCCAGAGCTGGCACAATTTGCCATGGAACTCTTGGCTTGCCCCTCGTCAAGTGTCCTGTCCGAAAGGACGTTCAGCGCAGCAGGGGGGATCGTGACCACTAAGCGCACTCACCTAGCTCACGACAGTGTGGACTACCTCACATTTCTAAAGATGAATGAGGCATAGATCTCGAAGGAATTCCACACATGTAACGACCACGTTTAATTGAATTTCCTCATGACAGCCCACAAATATCCCCCACCACCCAGAACAAAGAATGTTCGCTGTCTTATGTAAATACAGCGACATAAAAGGCCTTTTCTGTCCGGTGAATGCCTAATGTTTGGGGCCTGTAGTCCACTGGCCTGCAGTAAAATTGATATCCAATGACCGTCTAATATACCTCCAGCCACATAATCACTTGATCTTTTCTGTACGGTGAATGCATAATTTTTGGGGCCTGTAATCTAACTGGTCAACAGTAAAATTGTTATTTGTATTGGAGGTGTGGCTGACACTTCAGTTGTGCACTCCTTACCAGTCTGTCTGCCCCATAGCCTGATTTTAATTAGTGAGAGTATAAAGCTTAGCCTGCTCTCTCTCACTCACCTGAAGCCATTTGGCACCAGGAGATGTATAGGGTGGACTCTCATTGCATTCGTTGGTGGCCTGTACGGTGAATGCCTAATGTTTTTATCCATTGCCTGCATAATGTACCTCGAGCCACATAATCACTTGTTCTTTTATGTCAGGTGAAAGCCAAATTTTTAGGGCCCATACTCCCGTGGCCTAAAATAAAAATTTTCTTGGCTCCAGCAGTGCACATTTTTGAGAATTTCCCTTTAATACGCATAAAAATGGCCCCTGATTAAAATACATCTTTTTTTGTTATTGATCCCCCTCTAGTATGTCACTGTCCATGTTGTGGGACTATTTGTGCACTTCTAGTAAGTATTTGGTGGCTGCAAATATGACTTGAAGGTTTTCCAGGTTCGCCTGCCATTAAAGTGAATGGGGCCCACCGCGAACTTGCAGTTTGGGAACATTTGATCAAGTTTTTCGCAATCACGTTCACAAACCGTCCTGGCCGATGTCCGTCCATCACTAATTGTGGCTTCAGTGCTAAAATTCTACCATCCCTTGCAGGCTCAGGGTGTACACAGCAGTAGCTTTGGTGCATTGCATTCTATAAAAGGATCCAGACAGGTGAGTTTTGCAGGATATAATAGAAGGAAAGACGCTGAGCTCCGTGATCTATAGGTTTATGTGATCTAGAGTAAGATTACTGAGTAAAAAGCAGAGTAAATTCAAATAGGAATCCTAAGAGAGACAGTAAGAGTCCTGATTACTCCACCCACCTCATCTGACCCTGTCAACAATGAAAACGAGGAAGGGGCTGGCAGAGGAAGCAGCAGGAACAAGGGTGCACAAAGTGGTTTGGGGCCACTCTTGGAGCAATTAACTGCTCATGAGCATATGGATTAAATGTACCTTTTCTACAGAATGAAGCAATGGATCGCTAAGTTAATGATATTGTTACATAGTAATATATTTAATATGGTTCAAAGAAGACATAAGTCCATCAAGCTCAACCAAGGAATTTAGCCGAGCTAGCCGTACAAGACATTGGGGGTCATGTACTAACATTCTATGGCTGCCTTACATTACACCAGAAATCTACTCAAGATTCTGGGTGAAGTAGATTCTGTTCTGGTGCACAGCTGACAATGCTACAAATTCATTAAGAGCAGAGCACTTCTTAATAAATTGGTTGGATCTTCCACCAGCAGGGTTTTTACTAAGAGCAGCGTGTAAAATGCCAGTTTTTTGTAAATTACCTCCAGCATATTTGGTTAAATAGAGAATTTCCTGGTGACACACTATTTTTCTATCCTTTAGATTCAGAAGTTAAACACATGTACACATACCTATTTGGAGATAAACACGTATGTAGACATAAAGAGATCCAAACATATAGGGAAGAACGGTGAAAGCTTTTCACTTAAAAGTCCATTCCTGTTCAGGAGGCTCTAGTCCAGGGACCAGCAACCTTCAGAACTCCAGCTGTTGTGAAAGTACAACTCTCAGCATGCAGACATGCTTGGCTGTTTTTCTAACTCCCTTAGAAGTGAATGGAGTACTCTGGGAACACCTGGAGTGCCGGAGGTTGCTGACCCCTGCTCCAGTCCTTTACCTTTAGTGCAGGGGAGCATGCAAAAAAAAAAAATCACAGCTAGCTCCAAAAAAACAGACACGGAAACAAAATACGTTCGTGTGCAGGAGGCCTAAAAAGGATGAAAGTGGAAAATACCGTACAAATATGACCTTTTTCCTACCAGTATACTTTTGTCCTTACCTTAAGTAACTGTCCCAATGTGGTTCTTTTGGTTTATCTCGCTAAGATTGAATGAATGAGTGGTACTGAACAATTCCAATTAACAGTTTTCTCTTAAATTAAGAATATGACATTGAATACATATAAATTAGCAACTGTCTCCATGCTACATCTTTTCTTGTCAAGCATGTAATAATAAAACCCTCGGTCCTGTGACAATATCAGTGCAGCAAAGTACTAATTACATCTTTATGAGTCGCCTGAATAAATCAATATGCAGACAGACTATAGGAGTCTAATTTATCCGTCTCCCTTTATCTGCTCTCAGTGTCTCTATATGCTTCAGTTTTCTATACTTTTCTGACTCATCGGCATAACACATTATACTGAGCAAAAAGCCTTGTAGAAATTGAATTTACATTGCCAAGCAACCTCTATTAGGTTGGTGTATGTTGGCATAAATTACCTAAACTGGTTTTATTTAAAGAGCTCCTGTCATTTGGATTAAGGGTATTAAACCAGGGATACTGCCTACTAGGATTGATCCTGTTGATTGAAATGATACCTGGAAGGTGAAAATCCATTGTGGCATTCCAGTGAAACAGACTTTAATTCTGTATGTAAATTAGGATTTCAGTGCACCATGGAGCGGACCCCAGACCCTGGGTGCACCTCATCAACTCTGCTTTCCATGCACCCAAACCTTGACTGACCGGGCCAGGCATCAGCATCCTTTCACCTGGCCCTGTAGCATTGTCACAATTTCAGCACATGCGCAGTATGCATCTGTTCAGTAGAAGTACTGCACATGCACTGAAATTGTGGCACATAGCACTACCACACTATTGTACAGCTAGGCCAGGTGAGAGGACACTGATGCCTAGCCATGTCAGTCAAAGGGAGGGTCGTGGAAGGAGAGGGCTTAGGTGCACTCAGGGGCTAGGGGCCACCCCTCGGTGCACTAAATCCCTAATTTACATATACAATTAAAGACTTTTCACTGGGACTGTACAACAGATTTTCACCAAGATTAAGCCTACCAGGCATTATGCCTGGTTTAATTTGGTTGATCCTGCTGTCAAGTCCTCTTTAATTACTGTGAGAATGATTAGTTATGGTGGCAAAACCTGACGGTGTCTAAAATAAATAGGAGAAAATATGCTTGATGAGCTTCACAGGACAGTAATCTGCATGCAATGAGTATATGAAAATAAATTCCTTCAGCCCTTGGTGTTATGCTAGGACTGACACAAAATTAAAGGGTTCATATAGGACCTGTGCAGTAAGCCGGATTGGGACAGATGCACACTGGCGCAATATTAATAGTTTTTTAGTTCGTGACGCCAATTGCAGCTTGCGCAGGTACTGTAACAGGGCCCTTTAAGATGTAATATCTCACGTACCAGGTGAGGAATGCCAGAGGGGGATAATGTCTCTGTATAGTAGGTATAGTGTCAACGGTGTCTCCTACCTTGGTACGGCTGGACTCCTGGATCCTGGCTCACTTGCAATAAAATTGAGTGTGGTCAGTAGGAGTAATTGAGGAATGAATGCAATCCAGACAGGAAATATAATCCAACTCGTCTTTACTTGATGCAGCTTGAATCCATACAGTTACAGCAATAGTCTTTGATCCCAGAAGGTAGTGGCAATATGTGGCAGGAATTACTATATATTCTGCTTCTTGACATATGCCTAAAGAATCTGGCAGGTATCTATCTTCTGCTCTGTCTGTGGTCTGCTTGGTGTGGGCCTGACTAGCTGAAGGAGGAATTTGGCTTCTCCTGGTCTTTGGATTAAACACTCACAGTTCTGCTCGCAGGACATGGCTTCTTGGAGATCTGTAGATCTGGAGGTGGCTGCTTGCTTGTCAACCAGCACTGAGGTAGATGACTCAGGCTGGGAAGAGGATCTTTGGGCCTCAACTGAGGCTGGATCCTAGGTTGGGATCCCTGTTTCTGGGAGCTCCTACCAACACAGCCTTCCCCTTGCAGGGGGCTGGTACACACTAACTAGAACTTTCCTTCCTCCCCATGAGGTAGGATGTGGGAACATTCCACTCCTCCTCAAAGAGGGTGGAGCTAGATTGGAATGAACTATTCCAATCTAGTAATACTAAACTGGCTAAGATCCTGTTACATACTGCTGCCACCTGCTGGTGTACATGGAAATCACAGCATGATATATCAAACAGGCCTGGAAGAGACATATAATAATGAATGCAGTGTTATATTACACAAGATGACAATACATATGCACCTACCTGACATGATGCAGCGGGGAAACAGAAATTTAGTGACATACTTCAGGATATTACATACTCGCTTACTTTAAGTGAAGCCGTCCTCGGCGTATGCTTAGGAGGGTGAGGAATAATCAGCTCTGGGTACCCAATAAATACAAAGTGCTGCGTGAATTTACATATAAAGACATACATACACAAAACATAGAACGGCTTTCTCAAGGTTCCTGCCCGCTAGAGTAAGGTGTCCAACACACAGTTTACTTCTCTTGGTATAACCAGGTAACCTAAATACTGCACAAAGCAAAACCTTTACTGACTGACTTTGTATGTCTTTAGCGCTGTTGACATCAAAGAAAGCATGGGGGTGTCTTTACTCCGTAATCCCACCTTTATGTAATGGAATGCCCGCAAATTAAAGGGTGGCTTTATCCTGTATTCCCTTCCCTGCACCATAGCCTGAAGAAATTTGGCTTGTAGCACGATCACTATGATGACTAAGAGGAAGCTAAAATATGTGTCTCTAAGGCTTGAGGTACCATACCTTAGGCAAGGGCTCAGAAGGGGAGGTATTTATCGTCTCCATATCTTCTGACAAGTCACAGGAGGAGGGCCTTTAATCCCGTGCGCTCCTGGAAATGAGACACCTCAGGATGGGAACAATCCTGAACATTTAACAAGCGGGAAGGAGCAGCCTAGGGCTTCTAACGATTCCCGAAGCAGCGGGGTTACCTGTGTAGTAACTGGATCTGCCAGGACTTACCACTTGGTCCTACCCTGGGTACCTATGGGTATACATCACCGGGTGTAGGCCATTAGTATTCAGCGTCCATATAAAGACAGTCCGTATAAGGGGGGAGAGAACAAGAGCTTTTAAAAAGGCACACTTTAAGTAAGTTGCTACATTTTTGTTAAGTGCAATGGTTAAGTGCAATCATGATAAACAGTGCATAAATTCACATTGCGGCACCTAGAAGGATAATACACACAATGGGCAGGTTATCTTAAACGTTGCATAACAGGTAAACTGGAAAAATGAGTGCAAATATCACTGTAATAATACGTTCAAATATCACTTGAGTCCTTTTTCTTGAAAAGCTTGACTGTGGACAGGAACAAAAAGTCCATAAGTCACTTGTAATCCTTTGGAACAATAAAAGTTAATTGTAATCCACACAAGGTAGTGGGTAATTTGCACAATGGGTAGTTTTCCTCACAGGAAAGTCTGGAAATCTTCCTCCTGGGTCCCATGTTTGAGGAGACAAAAGCTCTTCTTTAAGCTGTCTGATGCTCTCTGCAGCTGTAATGGTGCACCACTGACCCCTAGTGGTGACTGTTGGAGTTGGCTGAGCAGTCAGCCTGGTGAATGCAGCTGTGACATGCTGCAATCCGGGATCCCTTGCCGGTGCAGAGGTGGACAAAACCTCTGGCTGAAGGGGCTCTGGTAGGCAAACTGAGAGTGCCTGTGGCAGCTTCCAGGGCAGTACGTAGGGTTGCACTCTGGGATTGAAAGTCAGGACAGAGTTATTTATTTGCCCCACCTGTAGAGTTGGAGCCACCGGGATTTCAGGGCTCACTATGGGGACCTCTGGGTTTAAACGTCCCGCTCTGGCGGTATTAGCTCTGGGCGGCGAAGTGGAAGTTCCAGCTGCCTCCGCCGCACAAGTATGTGTGCATGGCGGAGCAGGCTTGGGCCTATCATGGGTATCGGGACCCACAGGGAGCGGTGCAGGGGCAGCTTCGGACTGGGCCTGGGCCTCAGGGAGCGCGTCTGCTAGTACCTGATGTCGCAGCTGGGCGGCCGATTCCGGTGCCTCCTGGTAGTCGTTGCGGGATCCAATTGCCATCCGCGGTGCAGGCTGGTCCATAGCCTGGGCGACTGTGTCGGCGGCGTCCTCCGCGGCGATAGGTTCAGCGTCGGCAGCCATCTGGTATGACGTCTCTCCTTTTGTGCTGACAGGATTGGAAGCGGAGGGATCCACAGCCTCCAGGGATTTGATCTGAGTCTTGTCTTCCTCCGCGGGAACTGGATTCGTGACAGCGGTCTCCTCTGGTACATCAGGAGAGCTGCTCAGGGTAAGTGATGCAGTCTCTTTGGCCGTGGAGGGATCCACTGCCTCCGGGCTTATGGCAAAGGCGGAGGGTCCACTCTTTTTCACCAGTTGCGAGACTTGGATCTCTGGCGGGTAGTCCTCATATACCGGCTCTCCACCGATTGTCATCTCATTCCATCTGGGCTGAGGAAACGCCATCTTCACTGCCTCCTTGATATGGCAGAATGCCAGAGATAAGGGTGGAGCCCAGAGGGAGGAGTCTTTATCCCCTTGGCTCACAATAGAAAGTTCACTGGGGGCAGTCTCTATTTTTCCCGCTTCCAGGGGGGCGTATTCGACATCTTCGCGCTCTTGAGGGGGAGTTACTGAGTTTTCCCGCTTCTGGGGGGCGTATTCTGCAGTTTCGCGCTCTTGAGGGGGTGTTTCTATCTCTTCCCCTCTCTTGGGTTCGGTGACAATAACTTCTTGAAGAGGCGGGCATTCGCTATCTTCACCATCTTGAAAATCATAGAGCTGCTGCACCATGAGGGAAACATGGCCGATTAACCCTTGCAGTGCTGACGCGCATAGCGCAGCGTTTTCGGGGCCAGCAATAAAATAAATAAAGTCCATTTTCAGGATGTTTTGCACAATCTGCAGCTCTAGCAATACTGTGAAGCATGCGATTGGATCCGTTTAAGCACACAATTGGATCCGGTTCTGTTGGACAGGGATGGCACACAATTCAATCCGATCCTGGTCACAGTGACGCCAAAATATGCAGTAAGCCGGATTGGGACAGATGCACACTGGCGCAATATTAATAGTTTTTTAGTTCGTGACGCCAATTGCAGCTTGCGCAGGTACTGTAACAGGGCCCTTTAAGATGTAATAGCTCATGTACCAGGTGAGGAATGCCAGAGGGGGATAATGTCTCTGTATAGTAGGTATAGTGTCAACAGTGTCTCCTACCTTGGTACGGCTGGACTCCTGGATCCTGGCTCACTTGCAATAAAATTGAGTGTGGTCAGTAGGAGTAATTGAGGAATGAATGCAATCCAGACAGAAAATATAATCCAACTCGTCTTTACTTGATGCAGCTTGAATCCATACAGTTACAGCAATAGTCTTTGATCCCAGAAGGTAGTGGCAATATGTGGCAGGAATTACTATATATTCTGCTTCTTGACATACGCCTAAAGAATCTGGCAGGTATCTATCTTCTGCTCTGTCTGTGGTCTGCTTGGTGTGGGCCTGACTAGCTGAAGGAGGAATTTGGCTTCTCCTGGTCTTTGGATTAAACACTCACAGTTCTGCTCGCAGGGCATGGCTTCCTGGAGATCTGTAGATCTGGAGGTGGCTGCTTGCTTGTCAACCAGCACTGAGGTAGATGACTCAGGCTGGGAAGAGGATCTTTGGGCCTCAACCGAGGCTGGATCCTAGGTTGGGATCCCTGTTTCTGGGAGCTCCTACCAACACAGCCTTCCCCTTGCAGGGGGCTGGTACACACTAACTAGAACTTTCCTTCCTCCCCATGAGGTAGGATGTGGGAACATTCCACTCCTCCTCAAAGAGGGGGGAGCTAGATTGGAATGAACTATTCCAATCTAGTAATACTAAACTGGCTAAGATCCTGTTACATACTGCTGCCACCTGCTGGTGTACATGGAAATCACAGCATGATATATCAAACAGGCCTGGAAAAGACATATAATAATGAATGCAGTGTTATATTACACAAGATGACAATACATATGCTCCTGACATGATGCAGCGGGGAAACAGAAGTTTAGTGACATACTTCAGGATGTTACACCTGTAGCTGCCATAAAAAAAATTTAAGAGGTATGTCAGGATCAGCATACTTCCTCAGGATATGCCATCAATATTAGATCGGTGGGGACCCAACTCTCGGCCCCCTTGCAGATCAGCTATTTGAAGTGGCGCAGATTCATGATGCAGAATAAAATATTAACAATCTCCCTCATTATAATAAAGTATGTTTTACTATGAAGCTCTGTGATTCAAAGAAAAAGAGTTGGGCATCAGTAGAAATGTTGGTTGGTGCGCCCCGACTTCTCCCCTTTTGCCTGGATTGAAGGTCTCTTTATGCAAATGGCAAGAGCTGGGCCATGAGAAGCCAGAGGGGAGCTGTCCTTATGCCCAGTTCATCTCCATGCTGTGCTTTTTTTCTGAAATGCTGCAGCATTTGAGAATAAAATGTGATTCATTGTCATGAGTCAGCCTGCTTAGGGCAGAATGATCTGCTGAGGTTCAGTTTAATTTCTTGAGTAATGACAATAAGCTTTTGGAACTCAGCAGAGGAACCAGGAATCTTTATTGTAGTCTTAGGCCGTGTTCACATCACCGTTTTTCACATCTGCCAGAAGTATAAATAAATAAGAATAAAAATAAAAACAGATCCTTTATTTGGAGTATCCTTTATGCAGCTTCCCACCAGTGTACGTGGACACTGCAAAAGCTTGTTATGTCATATGTTATATCATGCTGTATTTCATTCTTATGTGAAATCCCTGTTACCAGGCTGTTAGGTGCATTACACACATTACACCACTAGATGGGGGTAGCACCCCTATATATATATATATATATATATATATATACATACATATACACAGCCAGGTCCATAAATATTGGGACACTGACACAATTCTAACATTTTTGGCTCTATACACCACCACAATGAATTTGAAATGAAACGAACAAGATGAGCTTTACCTGCAGACTGTCAGCTTTAATTTGAGGGTATTTACATCCAAATCCGGTGAACGGTGTAGGAATTACAACAGTTTGCATATGTGCCGTCCACTTTTTAAGGGACCAAAAGTAATGGGTCAGAATAACAATCATAAATCAAACTTTCACTTTTTAATACTTTGTTGCAAATCCTTTTCAGTCAATTTCAGCCTAAAGTCTGGAACGCATAGACATCACAAAACGCTGGGTTTCATCCCTGGTGATGATCTGCCAGGCCTCTACAGCAACTGTCTTCAGTTCCTGCTTGTTCTTGGGGCATTTTCCCTTCAGTTTTGTCTTCAGCAAGTGAAATGCATGCCCAATCGGATTCAGGTGATTGATTTGGCCATTGCATAACATTCCACTTCTTTCCCTTGAAAAACTCTTTGGTTGCTTTTGCAGTATGCTTTGGGTCATTGTCCATCTGCACTGTGAAGCGCCATCCAATGAGTTCTGAAGCATTTAGCTGAATATGAACAGATAATATTTCCCGAAACACTTCAGAATTCATCCTGCTGCTTTTGTCAGCAGTCACATCATCAATAAATACAAGAGAACCAGTTCCATTGGCAGCCATACATGCCCACGCCATGACACTACCACCACCATGCTTCACTGATGTGGTGGTATGCTTAGGATCATGAGCAGTGCCTATCCTTCTTCATACTCTTCTTTTCCCATCACTCTGGTACAAGTTGATCTTGGTCTCATCTGTCCATAGGATGTTGTTCCAGAACTGTGAAGGCTTTTTTAGATGTCGTTTGGCAAACTCTAATCTGGCCTTCCTGTTTTTGAGGCTCACCAATGGTTTACATCTTGTGGTGAACCCTCTGTATTCACTCTGGTGAAGTCTTCTCTTGATTGTTGACTTTGACACACATACACCTACCTCCTGGAGAGTGTAATTGATCTGGCCAACTGTTGTGATGGGTGTTTTCTTCACCAGGGAAGGAATTCTTCGGTCATCAACTACAGTTGTTTTCCGTGGTCTTCCAGGTCTTTTGGTGTTGCTGAGCTCACCGCCGGTGCGTTCCTTCTTTTTAAGAATGTTCCAAACAGTTGTTTTGGCCACGCCTAATGTTTTTGCTATCTCTATGACGGGTTTGTTTTGTTTTTTCAGCCTAATGATGGTTGGTTCACTGATAGTGACAGCTCTTTGGATCACACCTTGAGAGTTGACAGCAACAGATTCCAAATGCAAATAGCACACTTGAAATGAACTATGGACCTTTTATCTGCTCATTGTAATTGGAATAATGAGAGAATAACACACACCTGGCCATGGAATAGCTGAGAAGCCAATTGTCCCATTACTTTTGGCCCCTTAACAAGTGGGAGGCACATATGCAAAGTGTTGTAATTCCTACACCGTTTACCTGATTTGGATGTAAATAACCTCAAATTAACGCTGACAGTCAAAGCACATCTTGTTAGTTTCATTTCAAATCCATTGTGGTGGTGTATAGAGTCAAAAATGTTAGAATTGTGTCGATGTCCCAATATTTATGGACCTGACTGTATATATATACACCTCAGGCCTAGTTGAGAGGAGGAGTAGGAGTTAGAGTGCAGTTGTTAGATGTGTCTAGAGTAAGTCAGTTCAAGTGAGGAGTGGATAAAGTCGCAAAGGACAATCGCCATTTTACCAGGCTTTAAGGACCTTTGGATTCAAGGTGAAGGATCTATTAGCTTCCGGCAGCCTCACCATTAACAAGTTGGAAAACAAGGACCAGATTCAGGACTAAATACCTGTGAGTACACAACTATCTACTATAGCCTGAGACATAACCACATATACAGCCTGTTACTGGGATAAGCCACATCCAACCTGCATGTTCACAAGAGACTGTTCTATAACTGGATGTAAACTGTTATCAAGAACCTGGTGTCACGGCTGAGGATGGGGAAAACCCTCAGCCGTGCGGTATCAGCAGATGGAATGGTCGCTGCTCGACCAGGACAACAGGATTAGGGAGCAGGTGACCTCCTAATCGCATCCCTAACCTGACCCTGACTCCTAGCTACATGAGCCGACCTTGATGGTAGGAGGGCTCATGCTCCGGAACCTTGAAGTCCCTGCTAGCCCTCAAGATGGCCCTAAACTAGGAGCTGGGTAGACAGCCCGTTACTCCTGGACACGGAGGAACAGGAGTCTAAAGTGGCCAAGCAACACAGACAGGGGAACATAAACAGACATATGGCAGTGACAGGTAAGTGAGCCTAGTACCACACTTACCTGCCACAAACACACAACCTGGAACCCAAGTGCTGCTGTCCACAAACACCAAAGACAGAGCACACAACACACATCACAGGAAACCAGGAAACCATATGCTGCAATAAGAAAAGACCAACAAACATCTACCAAACACCATACATGAAGTAAACACACATCTTCATAAACATAGTGAATCACAATTTATGATCACAAGGGTGGCCCTCACTGGCAGATGGAAATGTGACCAGGAGAGTGCCTCCAGCTTACAACAAGGCTGGAGTACCCCTCAGACATCATGTCTTAACTGAGGCTTTATAGCCCATGCAGCCACACCCACAATCGGACACACCCAGTGCACACACACACTAGGAAGGAAGTTAACCCTTCCAACACCAGGGAAGGGAAGACATCAACTTAAAGAGAAAGTGTCCAACACCTAAGTCACACTGTGGCTGTTGCCGCAAGCAACGACATGGGTGGCAACTGTGTCCTGGGAGTCAGCCCGAAGGCCGGGACACTGCCACCACATGTACACACTACGACCAAACATTGCCACGGGCAACCACAGTGAGGGGAAGATGTAAGTGCACACCAAACATAAAACAGAGTGTACACAGACATACATACACACACACCTAACAGAAAGATTGCTAGGTGCAACCGCATGCACAACATAGCAAGCTGCCATAATACAGCTCAGAGTGCTATGCTGCCACATACATACCGTTGCCAGCGGCAACCACAGGTGAGGCAAATACCACAGCCCTCACCTGTGATTGACAATCAAACTAAACCGCTGACAACCGCATGCGGTTGAGGAGTCACGGTCATAGCCATGGCCGTGACACCTGGTTATAGTAAAGTTCTTAGTTGGATTCAAATCTTGCCTCATTCTTCTATCTCCATACTACAACCACTTTCATCATTTTGCACCACCAAGGTCCTGGCGCCACGACATTACCTAATTCAGGGGTCCAGCCGCAGAAGCACCCAGAAAAGCCAGTCACCATCAAGAGCACCTCGATCACCACCTGGCTGGTGTCCCCTGTAATAGAGTGTGCCCGAAGAATCCAGTGCTGTTCTCCCCTTCACTGCACTGCTGGCCCAGGGAGGCATCTGCTAAACCGTGAGTACCCTATGAACTGTTGTACACTTCAGCCCCACCGTGAACCTCACGTGTTCTCCCCTGCGGACCGGCACGCTGCATTTATGCTCAGTTATGCTCATTTTGCATCCTTTTTAGTAATTTCCATCTGAGATTTGTTATTTTAGACAAGAGAAAAAGTCCTCAGACGTTCAAGAACGTGGTTCATAACAGTAAGGCCTCATGCACACGACCGTTGTGTGCATCCGCGGCCGTTCTGTTTTCCGTGACTTTCCGCGGACCCATTGACTTTCAATGGGTCCGTTGACAACTCTGAAAATGCACCGTTGTTCATCCGCGGCCGTGATCCGTGTTTCCTGTCCTTCAAAAAAATATGACCTGTCCTATTTTTTGGACAGACAACGGTTCACGGACCCATTCAAGTCAATGGGTCCGTGAAAAAACATGGATGCACACAAGATTGGCATCCGCGTCCGTGATCCGTGGCCGTTAGCAACTTTCACACAGACGGATCGCAGATCCGTCTGCATAAAAGCTTTTTCAGATATGAGTTTTCACTTCGTGAAAACTCATATCCGACAGTATATTCTAACACAGAGGCGTTCCCATAGTGATGGGGACGCTTCAAGTTAGAATATACTGAGAACTGTGTACATGACTGCCTCCTGCTGCCTGGCAGCACCCGATCTCTTACAGGGGGCTGTGATCCACACAATTAACCCCTCAGGTGCCGCACCTAAAGGGTTAATTGTGCGTATCATAGCCCCCTGTAAGAGATCAGGTGCTGCCAGGCAGGAGGGGGCAGACCCCCTCCCTCCAGAATATTATATTCATTGGTGGCCAGTGCGGCCTCCCCTCTCCCCCCCCCAGTTAAAATCACGTTCCGAATCCCCCATCATTGGTGGCCAGTGCGGCCTCCCCTCTCTCCCCCCACAGTTAAAATCACGTTCCGAATCCCCATCATTGGTGGCCAGTGCGGCCTCACATCTCCCCCCCCCCTAGTTAAAATCACATTCCAAATCCCCCATCATTGGTGGCCAGTGTGGCCTCACATCTCCCCCCCCCTTCCTAGTTAAAATCACGTTCCCTCATCATTGGTGGCAGTGGAGAGTTCCGATCGGAGTCCCAGTTTAATCGCTGGGGCTCCGATCGGTAACCATGGGAACCAGGACGCTACTGCAGTCCTGGTTGCCATGGTTACTTAGCAATTTTTAGAAGCATTATACTTACCTGCGAGCTGCGATGTCTGTGACCGGCCGGGCGCTCCTCCTACTGGTAAGTGAAAGGTCTGTGCAGCGCATTGCTTATAGCACAGACCTGTCACTTACCAGTAGGAGGAGCGCCCGGCCGGTCACAGACATCAGAACACAGGGGGCTATCACTTGGAGAAAAAATTAGTGTCACTTTTAACACCTGAGCCTGGTCTGCACAAAAAAAAAACATAGTGAGATGAAAGAAAGGACACCTATTTCATAGTCATGGTCCTTAATCCTTATTACCTCACTATCCATTGCAAGCAGCTTGTTTACCTAACGAACTGATGGCTATAAATAGGCACTATAGGGACTAAGGGTACAAAGATACGAGTTGGACAACTTTTGGGGGTCAGAGGCAAGTATACATTGCATCTTCCTTCCTTCTATGTTTTGTTTTTATCGTATCTGATCACTTTTTCTATTTTTCTATTCTTATTTGACCACTTTTTATGAACTGTATGCAAGTACTTTTTATGTTAAAGCTTAAAGGGGTTGTGTCAACTTCTAGGATATACTACCAATGTCAGATTTTGGAATTCCCTAGAAATGAATGAGACTGCATAGCGCAAACACAGCCACTGCCCCCTTCACCTTTGTGGGACTGCTCCTTTGAAACATTAAAAGGTTTGTCCCTTGTATGCTCCAAAGAATCCATAGTCTTTCTTAAAGTGTTTTAACCTTTTGATTGCCGGAGTGGAGTATGTGTGCTATGCAATTATAAGCTAGTCAACGAGTTGTTGTTTTTTTATCCTTTTTTTCTCATGGGTGTGTGGACTGTGTTGGAGTGTGATTTGTGCTCAATTTGCAATGTGAGTGAATGTGAGTTCAAGATTGAGTGGAGCACTCATGTCACATGCTGTGAATGAACCTGACACCTTTCGATTTTATGTATAAAACCTAAACCAAACAGCTGTTTACTATTAATTATAGGATGATGATATGGATTTGATGTAAATACTACCTAGCATCCCAACATTGCATCTATGTGGCATGTATTTTATCTGTAATGCCAACAAATATACATAATATTCCCTGCATGCATTAGCTTCTTTGTTGTCCTTTTTCCTCCCAATCACTATAAACTGCACCTGTCACTGGAACAGTTATAATTCCCCACCCGGTATTCTGCAGTCACTTGCACTTGAAATGCTAATACTTTGCTCCTATACAGAGACGGAGGTGGGGGCTGAATCTGTAGCGGGCTGTGTTCACTGAAGATCAAAAGACCAACACAAACCGTAAAGTCCCTACTCCCTAGAGCTAAACGCAGCCTGTTTATAAACAGGATCTGTGTGGGCCAGAGAGAATTAGTATGAACAAGGCTTGTCCTGTTCCATCATCGCCTCTCTCCCACCGGGAACAACAGTGCATTACAAAGTGTCGCACATGGTGTTGGGGTGACCCATGTGCTCTTAATGAAACACAAGGAAAAGCCACAAGGGCATGCAAAAGAGTGTACAGGTATCCTGAAGGTGAACTATTATATGTTCAATATGCATAGCAATAATCGGTTAGTAGGAATATGTCACACCTTTAACACTAATACATCTTGATTATATTTTGAAATGAAGCAGCACCTTGGAGCTACATCAGGGGTATTGCAGTAACCCAGTTGGCCACTGCAATAGGGGTTAAAACTGTTAGACTATATGTTTGCATTTTTATATGCCTTTCTCCATTATAGTTCATAGGGTTAATAACTGCACCACACAGTTGCTAAGCAGGGGCTCCGCCACCCACCCCTCTAGTGGGGCTGCTGCTCAAGTAAGGCTGAGTTCAAATTTCAGTTATGTGGTCAGTTATTTCTATCAGTTATTGTGAGCCAAAACCTTTTCTGTGTTTTTGACCTGCACCTGGTTTTTGCTCACGATAAGGGCTTATGCACATGGCCTTTGGTCGGATGTGCCCATATTGCATCCCGCAAACAGTGAGTCCGCAATATACGTTTGTGCAACACATCCTAGATGCGGACCCATTCACTTGAATAGGTCCACAATCCAGAAGGTGCAGTGCGGAACGGAGGCACGGAACCCCATGGAAGCACTACAGAGTTCTTCCGTGGGGTTTCTTTCAATGCCCCCGCACCGCAAAAAAAACTTGTTCTATTTTTTTCGAGGTGCAGACGGATCACTGACTCATTCAAGTTGAATGGTTCTGGATCCATCTGTGGCAGCCGCACAGTCCCCAATGCACAGAACGGCCAGGCAACAGCCGTGTGTGTTAAAATTAGCCTTAGGCTGGTTTCACATGGGCGTTGCAGGAAAAGATGCGGGTGCATTGCGGGAACATGCACAATTTTTTCGCGTGAGCGCAAAACATTGTAATGCGTTTTGCATGCGAGTGAGAAAAATCTGCATGTTTCACAGAAGTTCGGGTTTGGGTTAGGTGTTGTGTAGATTGTATTATTTTCCCTTATAATATGGTTATAAGGGAAAATAATAGCATTCTTAATACAGAATGCATAGTACAATAGAGCTGGAAGGGTTAAAAAAAATAAAAAAACCTCACCTTAATCCACTTGTTCATGCAGCCCGGCTTGTCTTCTGTCTTCTTCTTTGAGGAATAGGACCTTTGATAACTGCGCTCATCACATGGTCCATCACATGATCTTTTACCATGTGATGAGTGTAGTGACTTCACCACAGGTCCTTTTCCTACTACACAGCAAAGATGAAGACAGAAGAAAAGCCGGGCTGCGCGAACAAGTGGATTAAGGTGATGTAACGGTCGCGTACACACACACACACAGGGGGAAGGGAAGTGACCACTGCGTTCCACCCTTACCCCTGGCCCTGCCTACTTGCCTCGCGAGTCCTAATGACAGGGGACAACTGGACGGCAATCCCTAACTTGGAGTAAGTGCAGGGATGACAGACAGACAAACAACAGGACGTGAACGGACCGAGTCAATACCAGGAAAGCTGCAAAGTACAAATGGAGCAAGCAGAGAATTGTCAGGAGAAGCCGGGGTCATAAATACCAGGAGAGCAGAGAAGTACAAGAGGAGTCCTAAGAGAGTAGTCAGGTGGGAGCCGAGGTCACAATACCAGGACGGATGCGCAGTACAGGAGGATCAGGCAAAAGGATGGTCAAGGAACAGGATCAGGTAAGTATTCAGCAGTCCAACAAATACCAGGAACCTAGAAATTAACAGGCAACCTGTAGCCAGCAGGCTGCCTGTATTTATAGTGGGGAGTGAGGGTCATGTGACGTGGCCAGCGTCACATGACCGACAGACCAACCAGTCGAGCACCGAGTGATCAGCTCGGCGCTCAAGGCAGACTTAGGAGCAAGGAGCCACCCAGCTAGTAAAGCCGCCCTGGGAATGAGGTCAAACACAGAACCTCATTCCAAAAGCTAAGCAACAGTTCTGCGGGCAATGGGGGACCGAGTGCACCTTCGGAACCCCGTGACAGTACCCCCCCTTTTACGAGGGGCCACCGGACCCAAGACTTCAGGCGATGGCTTTTCAGGGTGTTCTAAATTAAATTTACGAACAAGTCTAGGAGCATGAACCTCCCTGGCAGGTACCCAAGATCTCTCTTCAGGTCCATACCCCTTCCAGTGAATCAGGTACTGCAAGGAATTACGCACCTTCCTGACATCCACTATTTTAGACACCACATACTCGACAGCATCATTAACAAGAACTGGCGGAGGCGAGGCTTTTGATGGTACTACCGGTTCAAAATATTTTTTAAGCAGAGATTTATGGAACACATTATGAATGTGGAATGACTCAGGCAGCTCCAACCTAAAAGATACCGGGTTAATCACTTCCGTGATCTTATATGGTCCAATAAAACGAGGAGCAAATTTTTTAGAAGTTACCTTGAGAGATAGATTCTTCGAGGACAACCATACTTTATCCCCAACCTGAAAGTTTACCCCCCTTGAACGTCTCCTATCGGCCTTGAGTTTTTGAGAACATTGAGCCTTTTCTAGGTTCGATTGAACCCGGGCCCAAACTGTGCACAGTTCGGAGGAGAGTTTATCAGCTTCAGGGTTAGAGGAGGAGACGGACGACCCAGAATGAAAACGGGGATGAAAACCATGGTTACAAAAGAAAGGGGAGACCCCAGCAGAAGAATTGACACGGTTATTCAGAGCAAATTCAGCCAATGGAAGGAATTTGACCCATAATTGCTGGTCATCAGCAACATACAACCTCAGGAATTGTTCCACAGACTGATTAAGGCGTTCAGTCTGCCCATTACTCTCAGGATGGTAGGCGGAAGAAAAAGACAACGAAATTTTACATCTTTGACAGAAGGCTCTCCAGAATTTGGACACAAACTGCACACCCCTGTCCGAAACAATATTTTCCGGGATACCATGCAATCGAACAATTTCTTTCACAAAAATAGACGCCAGGGTTTTGGCATTCGGGAGTTTAGACAGGGGAATGAAATGGACCATCTTGCTAAACCTATCCACCACTACCCACACTACAGTCTTACCCTCCGCCAGCGGTAGGTCAGTTATAAAGTCCATCGAGATATGGGACCAGGGTCTACTGGGAATGGGTAGGGGTCGTAGGTTACCAGCAGGGCGAGTCCTAGGTGTCTTGGACCTGGCACAAACCTCACAGGCTGACACATAGGACTTGACATCCCTAGTTAGAGTGGGCCACCAATAAGATCTAGAAACCAGATCCTTAGTGCCCTCAACACCCGGATGTCCACAAAAGGCAGAATCGTGACACTCACCCAACAGCTGGAGACGAAATTGTACGGGAACAAACAACTTATCTGTTGGGGTGGATACCGGTGCCAGATGTTGTTCCGACCTAATGCGAGCCGAGATATCCTGGGTAAGAGCTGCTAAGAAGATTTTTGCTGGTAGGATGGATTCAGGTGGTACCTCAGTAGGTTGAAAAGCCTGGAAGCTCCGAGATAATGCGTCCGCCTTCACATTTTTACTTCCCGGCCTGAACGTGATGGAAAAATCAAAACGAGTAAAAAACAGAGCCCATCTGGCTTGACGGGGATTCAACCTCTTAGCAGACTCGAGAAACATAAGGTTTTTATGGTCAGTGACAACAGTTACACAATGCCTTGCCCCCTCCAGAAAATGCCTCCACTCCTCAAATGCCCATTTAATGGCCAGCAGCTCCCTATTCCCTATGTCGTAGTTTCTCTCCGTGGGAGAGAATTTCCTGGAGAAGAAGGCACATGGTCTCAGATTAGTGAGGCTGGCAGGACCTTGTGAAAGGACTGCTCCTGCGCCGTCCTCGGACGCATCCACCTCCACAATAAAAGGTTTCTCCTGATCAGGCTGGATCAGAATGGGAGCGCTACTGAATGCCTTTTTTAATTTTTCAAATGAAGAAATGGCCTCAGTAGACCAATTCTCCAAATCCGCCCCTTTCTTAGTAAGGTCGGTCAACGGTTTAGCAATTACGGAAAAATTCATAATAAATTTACGATAGTAATTGGCGAAACCTAAGAACCGTTGTAAGGCCTTTAAGGATGAAGGTCTTACCCATTCCTTAATTGCTAGTACCTTACCAGGATCCATCTTGAAGGCGTGAGGAGTCAGAACATGCCCTAGAAACAGAATCTCCTGCACACCAAAGACACATTTCTCTTGTTTAGCGGATAGCTGATTCTCCCTCAACACCTCTAATACTTGTCTAACATGAGACACATGGGATTCGAAGTCAGGAGAGAATATCAAAATGTCGTCAAGATAGACAATAACAAATTTACCTAAGAATTCCCTAAGAATGTCATTCATGAAGTTTTGGAACACAGCTGGGGCATTGCTGAGTCCAAAAGGCATCACCTGATATTCAAAGTGTCCTACCGGAGTATTGAACGCCGTCTTCCATTCGTCTCCCTCCTTGATTCGGATTAGATTGTATGCCCCTTTCAGGTCAATTTTGGAAAACCAGGTTGCCCCCAGGACCTGGTTAAATAAATCCGGAATCAATGGGAGGGAGTATCTATTCTGGACAGTGATTTTATTTAATCTCCGGTAATCGATACATGGCCTAAGACCACCATCTTTTTTCTTAACGAAGAAAAACCCCGCCCCCATAGGAGAGACAGAAGGTCTAATATGCCCTTTACCAAGGCTCTCCTTAATATAATCTTCCATGGCCTTGCGTTCGGGCATAGAAAGATTATAAATTCGTCCTTTAGGAAACTTGGCCCCCTCTACTAGCTCTATGGTACAATCATAAGGTCTATGGGGGGGTAGAACCTCTGGGGTTGGTGATGAGAATACATCAGAATATTCTCTAACAACAGAGGGTAAAGTATCAGACTTTACTGAGACCCCAGCCTGTACCACGGACAGGCACGAGTCACACTTAGGCCCCCATCTCACCAACTCCCCATTGGACCAATCTATAATGGGGTTATGTAGTCGGAGCCAAGGCAACCCTAGTACCACCTCAGCAGGTAGGTTCTCCAGGACTAGAAGCGAACATCTCTCTGAGTGGCACACACCCACGGTTAGAGAAATCTCCGAGGTACATAAGCTCACCGTACCACCAATAAGAGGAGTAGCATCAATAGCCATGACATGGATAGGAGTTGGTAAGGCAAACATAGGAATACCCAATCTAACAGCATACTCAGAGTCAATAAAGCTAGCCGCTGAGCCAGAATCAATAAAGGCCTTACCCGCCCATTTATCTACTCCCAGAGAAATCGTAATGGGTACCGAAAGCTTACATTTAGAAAATTCAGGGTGTACCTGGTCTTTAGGTTGCCTTGCCTTAGGAGACTTGACAGAGAGGACCTTCTTAGGACACTGGTTGATCCAATGGTCAGAATCTCCACAGTAAAAGCATTCTCCACGTCTGCGGCGAAGATTCCCTCGGGTCATGCCAACCTGCATGGGTTCCTCGGTGGAGACCTCAGCATTGTCTCTGGGATAGGCCTCTGGCTGGACCACCATCTGGGAAGAGAACTGTTGTTCCTGTCGTCTCTCTCTAACCCGTCGGTCAAGTCGGACAACAAGGGTCATCATCTCCTCTAAGGTCTCTGGAAGTTGATAACTGACCAGAAGATCCTTTAATTTATCAGACAGACCTGACCTGAACTGACTCTTCAGGGCTGGTTCGTTCCATCCTGAGGGGACACACCACCTTCTGAATTGGGTGCAATAATCCTCCGCTGGTAAATTGCCCTGAACCAGTGCCTTTAGAGCCGTCTCGGCTACTAGAGCCCTGTCTGGTTCATCATAGAGGGTACCTAGGGCCTGAAAGAACCCCTCCACAGAATATAAACAACTGGCGTCAGCAGGTAAAGAGAACGCCCAGTCCTGGGGATCACCCTGTAATCGGGAAATGAAAATGCCCACGCGTTGACTCTCGGGGCCAGAGGACACGGGGCGCAAACGGAAGTAAAGTTTACAACTCTCCTTAAAAGAGAGAAACCTCTTCCGGTCTCCAGAAAAGGTTTCTGGGAGCTTAATCTGGGGCTCAAAATGCGGACTGGAGGCCTGAGGAGTGGAAGAGCCTTGCCCTAACTCAAAAGAGCTGAGTTTTTCCCCTAACTCCTGCACCATCTGCGTCAGATTAGAGACATAGTCAGTCAGGGTCACCAGAGGATTCATAATACAGTGGTTATTGGGCCTGTTAATCTGTAACAGTCGCGTACACACACACACAGGGGGAAGGGAAGTGACCACTGCGCTCCACCCTTACCCCTGGCCCTGCCTACTTGCCTTGCGAGTCCTAATGACAGGGGACAACTGGACGGCAATCCCTAACTTGAGTAAGTGCAGGGATGACAGACAGACAAACAGGACGTGAACGGACCGAGTCAATACCAGGAAAGCTGCAAAGTACAAATGGAGCAAGCAGAGAATTGTCAGGAGAAGCCGGGGTCATAAATACCAGGAGAGCAGAGAAGTACAAGAGGAGTCCTAAGAGAGTAGTCAGGTGGGAGCCGAGGTCACAATACCAGGACGGATGCGCAGTACAGGAGGATCAGGCAAAAGGATGGTCAAGGAACAGGATCAGGTAAGTATTCAGCAGTCCAACAAATACCAGGAACCTAGAAATTAACAGGCAACCTGTAGCCAGCAGGCTGCCTGTATTTATAGTGGGGAGTGAGGGTCATGTGACGTGGCCAGCGTCACATGACCGACAGACCAACCAGTCGAGCACCGAGTGATCAGCTCGGCGCTCAAGGCAGACTTAGGAGCAAGGAGCCTCCCAGCTAGTAAAGCCGCCCTGGGAATGAGGTCAAACACAGAACCTCATTCCAAAAGCTAAGCAACAGTTCTGCGGGCAATGGGGGACCGAGTGATTTTTATTTAATTTTTTTTAACCCCTCCAGCCCTATTGTACTATGCATTCTGTATTAAGAATGCTACTATTTTCCCTTAGAACCATATTATAAGGGAAAATAATAATGATCGGGTCCCCATCCAGATCGTCTCCTAGCAACCGTGCGTAAAAAAATCGCACCGCATCCGCACTTGCTTGCGGATGCTTGCGATTTTCACGCAGCCCCATTCACTTCTATGGGGCCTGCGTTGCGTGGAAAACGCACAATATAGAACATGCTGCGATTTTCACGCAACGCACAAGTGATGCGTGAAAATCACCGCTCATGTGCACAGCACCATAGAAATGAATGGGTCCGGATTCAGTGCGGGTGCAATGCGTTCACCTAACGCATTGCACCCGCACGGAAAACTCGCCCGTGTGAAAGGGGCCTTAGTATGAGACAGAGCAACATCAAGCCAGTAGAGAGAGCATCACTGGAGAACAGAAGGGAGCAATCAGCCCAAGGGTTCAGAGGAGTCAGAGTGCCAACCCCTGGGGGAGTGAAGAGTACCTTATTCTGGATGATTAAGCAACCATATAGAGGGACAGTGCATGATACAATCCTGTGGAGATAATGCACATTTAAAGGGGTTGTGCACTTTTGAGGGGCAGACCTGCAAAGAGAAGCTTACTTACCTGCTTCCTGGTGCTGGCTCTCCGTACCATCTCTCCCCAGCCTCAGCTGCTCTGTTGCGCTCACAGGATGTAAGCTTCTATTTTGGCCTGCTCCCCTTGCATCAAGTGACCACTTGACATAATGCAAGGGGAGCAGGTTACTTCCCTTCCAAGGTCTGCCCAAGAGGGTGGCCTGCCAACCCCCTCCCTTCTCCCCAAATGTACAGAACTCATTTAAGGCTTTAGGCAGCATACGTAGCACTGGCTTGGCTAGAGGCTTCAGGCTCCCAGCCATACCCAAACATCAATATAAAATTTCTAAAATTTTAGCCAACATTAAAATATCCCAGATACTCAACAGCTGAGTTCCCTGATCATAAATACATACATGGGTCATTTTAAACATGGATTATGACATGAGTAGCTTTGAATTATTACAGTTTTCAATGTAGTTGTAGATAAATCCATCCATTTCCCGAAATACTGGGTGGGCATTGAAGTTGGGCAGTCTAATCAGATACACTCACCATGCATTCCTGTTAAGTAAAGTGGTTATCCTGGAAAAGATAATGATGTCTTATCCTCAGAATAGGTCATCATTATCACATCAGCAGGGGTCTGTGTCCCGGCATCCCTGGCAATCAGCTGTTTCAGGGAGCCGCTGTGTTCACCAGAGCTCTGGTGCACGGTGGGCTCCTGGCAGCTTTCCAAGGACAGCAACATACATCGTATAGTGGCTATTCTTGGTATTGCAACTCATCCCCATTGACTTGAATGGGGCGAGCTGCAACTAGGCCATGTAACCGATGTACAGGGATTTCTCTGGAATAGGAAGAGGCTGTGACGCTCGAGGCCTCTTCTAACAACTAATTGGCGGGGTCCCAGGTGTCAAATCCCCAAAGATCTGATACTGATGACATATCCTGAGGATAAGTCATACATATCTTATTTTTGGATAATCCCTTTAACACCTCTTACCTGGAAAACATAGGACTTTATTACACTGCCCAATGTTTGGACAGTGTGAGCACAGATGAATGATTACACAGGCTGATGCAAACTGAATGTGCGAGGAACCATTGCTACCACAGTCGTTCCTCCCTCGTTTGATTATTGACAACACATGCCTGATTATACAAGGAGATGTTCTGCTAATAATCGGGCATGTTTCATCCTGATGAAAGATGACCATCAGTGGACAAATGACCATTTTCTTGTTCATTGGCTGATCGGATGCACAATTATACAGGCCAATTATTGTTGCTGTGAATGCTCGTTCCTGATAAATGACCCAGAAATCATGCTGTCTAAAATCAAAAACAAAATCTACACATAAACCACATGGATAAAGGGGCAACATACCCCTGTCTCAAAAGGGTATGGGGTCATAATAACAAGTGTATGTCATGGGTGGCAGTAGATAATCATGAAAAAAATAAGAAGTCACTTAGTGACGTTGATTTTTACATACAGGACAATGATTTGTTCTTTGCTGTATTCATGGCAGCAAATTATTAGATGCTATTAACTTTCTGCAAGAATAATTTTTAGGAAGTTTTTACAGCATCTGAGATTAACATTAAGGGCTTTCAGGCGTTAATCCAGTAAAAAAAAATGCTCCCTTTATCCATTTCATCACATAGAGGCCGCTGTGGCCCTCTTGATCAAAGTCCATTTTGGATACTTCGATTCGCTCAACACTACACATTACAATCGGATTGATTTCCTTGGTAAGCCCAGATCTAGATATCTCCAATCTAAAAACCAAAAGGCCCATAGCTCATAGACAGACAACTATTAGAACATAGTACATTTGTACACGGAACTGTTGCACTATTTGAGATGGAATACATTTTAGCAGTTTAGGCATGTGACATTGCAAAAATCCCCTGAGCAGCCATAGTGGAGGATGCGAGTACAGAAAGTCTATCACAATAGCTTTCCTCACACCATTGCTCCCTAGGGCCAGTGTAGTGAAAGGAGGGTGCACTATTTCTTCCCCTAGGGCACACCTTGGTTTTG
Organism: Bufo bufo; assembly: GCF_905171765.1. Lineage (NCBI taxonomy): Eukaryota > Metazoa > Chordata > Amphibia > Anura > Bufonidae > Bufo > Bufo bufo. The sequence goes on from NC_053395.1 coordinate 159,665,260, forward strand.
AGGCTCCTGCTTAATGGTATTTGGGGTGCCTGTAATATTACATTTTTGTATGGGTGCAAGGCAGGGCATGCAGATTACAATGACCCATGTATAGTGCAGGAGTCAGAAAACCAGGCCACTGGTAGAAGCGTCTCTCTTTACTGTTGTGCAAGATAGGGGGTTGTAGTACATCAAACTATAGCAGTCACAGTTCGAACTGCACACAGTGCAATTCTCTCCCAGATAACAGTGTATGGATTTAGACAAGGTTAGCCCTCTCTGTACACTATCTTGCTACTGTCTCTCTCAGTAGGATCTATGGCGGGCAATATTACCTGGGCAATAATGGCTGTAGTGTCCACTGTAAGATGGTTTTGAAGGCATGTCTGGCCAAGACATGTCCAAATGTGAAGGATGCCTTAACAGTGTCCCCCACAGCAATAAAGTCTGAATAGTTGAAGTAGCAGGTTACCGTGCTGACTCCAATGCTCAACCATGCACATATTAAGTTCTCCTCTTTCTCTTTTTCTGTAGATCTTGCTGTAATTCACAAAGGGATCTGTTAGTCTATGAAGCCTGAGGACTAAGAGGAAGGAACATGAGGCAATAGCTTCTTTCATACATCAAACTCTCCCTAGAACTGACTACTTGAGCTGGGTAGATTCTAGATCCCCACCAACCACCTGCAAAGGGCTGAACCAGGATTATTAACCATGCCTGTGCCATCCATACACCGCTATGATGGTTGCAATACGCAACATAACAATACATTACATAACATTACAATACATAACATTAAAAAACAAACCATTTGCAGCTACCTCCTGCTCTTGGGTACTCTAGCATACTAAGGAAGGAGGCCACATTGAGTCAATTAGAAGGTTTTTCTGGTCCCAGCAAGCTTGTTCATTGCCCATATTATGAGAAGTACTGCAATTTTCTGATATACACTGTTCAAAAAAATAAAGGGAACACTTAAACAACACAATGTAACTCCAAGTCAATCACACTTCTGTGAAATCAAACTGTCCACTTAGGAAGCAACACTGAGTGACAATCAATTCCACATGCTGTTGTGCAAATGGGATAGACAACAGGTGGAAATTATAGGCAATTAGCAAGACACCCCCAATAAAGGAGTGGTTCTGCAGATGGTGACCACAGACAACTTCTCAGTTCCTATGCTTCCTGGCTGATGTTTTGGTCACTTTTGAATGCTGGCGGTGCTTTCACTCTAGTGGTAGCATGAGACGGAGTCTACAACCCACACAAGTGGCTCAGGTAGTGCAGCTTATCCAGGATGGCACATCAATGTGAGCTGTGGCAAGAAGGTTTGCTGTGTCTGTCAGCATAGTGTCCAGAGCATGGAGGCGCTACCAGGAGACAGGCCAGTACATCAGGAAACGTGGAGGAGGCCGTGGGAGGGCAACAACCCAGCAGCAGGACCACTACCTCCGCCTTTGTGCAAGGAGGAACAGGAGGAGCACTGCCAGAGCCCTGCAAAATGACCTCCAGCAGGCCACAAATGTGCATGTGTCTGCTCAAACGGTCAGAAATAGACTCCATGAGGGTGATATGAGGGCCCGACGTCCACAGGTGGGGGTTGTGCTTACAGCCCAACACCGTGCAGGACGTTTGGCATTTGCCAGAGAACACCAAGATTGGCAAATTCGCCACTGGCTCCCTGTGCTCTTCACAGATGAAAGTAGGTTCACACTGAGCACATGTGACAGACGTGACAGAGTCTGGAGACGCCGTGGAGAACGTTCTGCTGCCTGCAACATCCTCCAGCATGACTGGTTTGGCATGGGGTGGAATTTCTTTGGAGGGCCGCACAGCCCTCCATGTGCTCGCCAGAGGTAGCCTGACTTCCATTAGGTACCGAGATGATATCCTCAGACCCCTTGTGAGACCACATGCTGATGCGGTTGGCCCTGGGCTCCTCCTAATGCAAGACAATGCTAGACCTCATGTGGCTGGAGTGTGTCAGCAGTTCCTGCAAGACGAAGGCATTGATGCTATGGACTGGCCCGCCCGTTTCCCAGACCTGAATCCAATTGAGCACATCTGGGACATCATGTCTCGCTCTATCCACCAACGTCACATTGCACCACAGACTGTCCAGGAGTTGGCAGATGCTTTAGTCCAGGTCTGGGAGGAGATCCCTCAGGAGACCGTCCGCCACCTCATCAGGAGCATGCACAGGCGTTGTAGGGAGGTCATACATGCACGTGGAGGCCACATGCACTACTGAGCCTCATTTTGACTTTAAGGACATTACATCAAAGTTGGATCAGCCTGTAGTGTGTTTTTCCACTTTAATTTTGAGTGTGACTCCAAATCCAGACCTCCATGGGTTGAAAAATTTGATTTCCATTTTTTTATTTCTGTGTGATTTTGTTGTCAGCACATTCAACTATGTAAAGAACAAAGTATTTCAGAAGAATATTTAATTAATTCAGATCTAGGATGTGTTATTTTTGTGTTCACTTTATTTTTTTGAGCAGTTTATATTGTTTATCAATTCTAAGGATTTTTAGGATCTTCACTTGTAGTCCCTGAATAGAAATTGTCCTTATTTAGTGCCAGAGAATGAAATCTGTCCTGATTATGTGATGATCGAACAGGTACACCTTTTGTTACAGTTGCAGTACAGTTATTACCTCTTCTTGGAATAAGCCAAGCACCTGTGCAAGTTCTATCTTATCTTCTAAATATAAAAAATCAAGGTTCATGATTAATTACTAAAAGTGATGAAAGATTTTGATACATAAAGAATATTAGAAAAATGCACTCTTAATATATTAAAGAAACTTTGCTTGATAAAAGCAGAATATCTCTTTAAACGTTAGCAGACTTTTTCATACTATTCTGGTTTCTCTATATTTTTAAGAAGGTTAAAAATTGATTCTGTGTTTAAAAGGGTTTTCCAGCTTTGGTAATTTTTTTAATAGACTCTGCACCATGTTGTATCTGTTGAAAAGCTCTTCCTCCCCTGCTCCCCACTGCTTCATTCTGAGTGGCTTCAGAGGTCTTCTGGTGCCCATCCTGGGAACTTCCAATGACTGGTTTCGGCAGTGATGTATCCACCACCAGCATGTGACCCAGCAGGTACATGACTGCTGAGGCCAGCTATTGGCTGCAACACATCATGTGAACCCATCAATCCAGACCTTTACAGGACGGGGACCAGAAGACTGCCAAAGGGAACCAAAACTGAGCGGATGGAGATGAGTATGAGGCTTTCAAAAGGTACAACACAGTGCAAGGATCTGTTAGAAAATTCCCAGAAGCTGGAGTTGGACAACTCATTTAAGTATTGTTTCGAGGAATGACCATACTTAATGCACTCATTGAATTTTGTATTGTGCTTCTCTTTGTGATGTGAGTTCCCTTCTCATTATAGAAGCCTACACAGATAAGTTACAGTTTACATGTAAGTGTGAAGGTGCCATGTGCCACAAACCTGTGTTACTTGGTATACATACTAAGAAACATATTGTTATGTGATTGTTGCCAAGAGCAGAGACTCACACATGTGCAGTGTACGTTGAGTTATACAACTTCGGAAGCGTTCTACTGCAGTACAGTGCTGACACTGAGTGGTGAGCGTTGAAGTTGCATCTGCAACGTAATAGATTGAATCTCTGCTGAATATAATTCATGTAAATAGCAATAGGAAACTAGAATCTCTGGTAAAGCAGAGAGTTAAAGGAAACTTCAGTCATCCTGAAATTAGTATCACGGGATTATCAGATGGTGAAAGATTTTATAATTCATATATACTTTATTAAAGACTTTCAATTTCCAACTCCTAGAGGCAAATTATCAACTTGCTGAGAACCACAGAATTCATAGGAATATGTTCTAAAAAAAAAAGCCTTATATTTATAAATTCCAAATGTTCATAATTTATACAATATATCATTTTTTCCCCACTGTGATTTATTCCTCTCTATGGTTGGGGCCTGTTGATGAATATAGACCCAGGAGCAGAACTGTATGGACAACACGGGTGGCAGAGGGAGAGGGCATCCATTGTTTTGGGTTATCCAATATATGACTGTTGGAGAAGAATACAGCAAGCTTAAAGGAGTTGTCCACTCCCTTACTATTGATGGCATATTATCAGGACAAGCCATAACTATCTGATTGGTAGGGGTCCAACATCACCCACCATGCCAATAATCTGTTCTGCAGTAGCTCCAGCAGCGAAAGCCGACACATGAACTACAAAGCTCACTCCATTGTGCACTGGAAGTTGCTGGTTACTGCAGTGCTGCTTCCATTCACTTCAGTGAGAGCGCCGCTGCAGTAACCAGCTTTCATCACTGCACAGCAGATGGGGCTGTGTAGTCCCAGCGCCAACTATCTTCTGGTTCCAGAGCTACTGTAGAATAGCTGAGTGCAGGGTGTCGGTCCCCTGCCAATCAGATAGTTAGTCTATCCTGAGGACAGCCCCTTTAAGTCTATGCCTTAAGTGGCACACTTCTAGAATCCAGTAGTTTAATGTCACAGTCTCTTGGTTTAGAACCCCACTTGAAACTATAGTTTTGGTGTCCCAGTCATATCATCAGTAGTCTAGTTCCCCTAGACCCCTGTGACAGGTGGATTAGTGTCCTTGGAATGGTTTGTAGTGATCATTACAGATTTAAAGTGGATTTTTCAATTTTTATCCAGCAGTTTATTGACTCAGTCTCTGATGATTAGTACTTTTCTGTATAAAGTGGTTCATGGCGACAGCATTTCAAGTAATTTAGTTTGCCAGTCCCTAGTTCCCAGTATCTATTAGCGTCTAGTACAAGTATCAGGGTATCTGTTTTTCGCCGATTAAGTGCCTCCGACTCTGGTGTAGATCTTGGAAGGAACTAATATTACTGGAGGAGATCCAGCTAGTGTGGGAGTCTTACAGAAATGGTTCCTGAGAAAAGTATGCAAAAAAAGCTCCATAAGAAAGAAAACTGTCTCTTTAATGCCACCAGTAGGTAACTCACCCATAAGCCAATGCCCAACCCATTAATGAACCCATTAGACAAAATGCGGCCCTAGGCTAAATCAAAAGTGGGGCCCTAAATCTTGTAAAAAATGTACTAACAACACAGTTACATTCTGTCGATTCCAGCCCTGCCTCACAGATTTACACCCTATGAAGCTCCTCACACAGATCTGCACTCTCATGGACCCAGAATACGCCACACGTCCCCTCCCCTCACAGCAATGAGTTTCCCTTACTCACAGCATCTGAGAGTGTTAAAAACCGGAAGCGCGGGCTTCCTCTTCAGGTGCACTTTCCCCCAGCGGAGATCGGGGTAAGCACCCTGCTCTAAAAATCAGCAATCAGCCATCAGCAATTTTTTTTTATCCTTTATTTTTTAAATGCTTCTGTGGGGATTTGAACTCACAACCCTCGACATTAAAGGCAAGAACCTTAACCAGTGAGCTCTAGAGCTCCATGTTAAGTTACTGTAACTATATTATGACTAAAAACCTTCTTAGTAGTTTCCCACGCATAATGCATTCATATATATCAGAAGTGTCATTTTATATATTTATTTTGTGCCATACATTTTTTTACAATTACTAAAAAAAAATACTTCTGCTGTATATGATACAGATACCTAATACAAGAGAAACTCAATAGCTCAATGGTTACGGTTCTTGCCTTTAATGTAGATGATTGTGAGTTTGAATCCCCACAGAAACATTTCAAAAATAGAGGCTAAATTAGACTTAAATACACAGGGTGTCCCCAAGCATACTGACAATACTTGGGAAAACCCCCTTCATGTTCATAGCACTGACTCCATATATGGACACAGCCATATACAGTATCAGGTCAGAGCAGGGACTCCTAAGCCTCTGGAGTCCTGACTGTTCAGCGATCTGAAGCAGGGGGCCCTGGGCAATTGCCCAGTTTGCCGGCCCTGTGTCATGGCTAGGGGTATCAGCTATACCAGAGACCCCTATCTGTCAAAAACACTGTTTCAGAGTTTTTGCTCCTCATCAGTACAGAGAAGGGCCCTGTTTGGGTGAGATACAGTTGATAAAGGTCTTTGAAAATACAGATTTTTTATTTATTTATTTATTTATTTAAGGAGACTTATAGGCCCTTTCTTCCCAGAATTCCAGAGGAGCATGTATGGACTATAAGTCCCCTCATGCCGATTAAGGCGTTCTCTCCCTATAGTACCCCCCAAATCCTGACTTAGGCATCTCACCCAGTTAGGCCAGTACTCTCTGCTCTGCACTGATGAGGGGCAATCACCCCAAAACAGCTATCTGTAGATGAGGTGCTGGCTTATTTAATATCCGAGTCATGTTTCAAGGCCTATTTCAAGGGTTGAACACTGACTTACAGGATAGCTGCCTTAAATCTGGTGGAATTAGAGGCTTAGCTTGTTAAGAGATCATTTGCTTCAATAAATGTAAAGTTATGCATCTGGGTAGTAATAATCTCCATACATCATATGTCCTAGGGGATGTAACACTGGGAGAGTCACTTATAGAGAAGGATTTGGGTGTCCTTGTAGATCATAAATTAAATATCAGCATAAAATGTCAATCAGCTGCTTCTAAGGCTAGCAGGATATTGTCATGTATTAAGCGAGGAATGGACTCGCGGGGCAGGGATGTAATACTACCACTTTACATTTACACTTTAAATTTTGGTGTGGCCTTATCTGGATTATGCAGTTCAGTTCTGGGCAAAAGTCCATAAAAAGGATGCTTTGGAACTGGAAAAAGTACAGAGTAGAGCGACTAAACTGATAAGGGGTCTTAGTTATGAGAAGAGATTAAAATAATTAAATTTATTTAGTCTTGAGAAGAGACGTCTAATGGGGAGATGATTTACCTATACAAATAAATAAATGGGCCGTACAAAAAATATGGTGAAAAACTGTTCCATATAAAATCCCCTCAAAAGACAAGGGGGCACTGCCTCTGACTGGAGAAGAAAAAGAACTGTGAATCTGTGGAATAGACTTCCTCAGGACGTGGTCACAGCAGGAACAGTGAACAGTTTAAGAAAAGGTTTAGATGAATTCTTAAAAGTAAATTACATTAATGCTTATGAAAACGTGTAGAAATCTGAGACTCCCTTCCTTTCTGGGATTCGCATCCCCACCTATCCCTTAGTTGAACTTAATGGTCTTTTTTCAACCGTATAAGGGTACTGTCACACTAGCATTTTTCTTTTCCGGCACTGAATTCTGTGATAGGGGCTCAATACCGGAAAAGAACTGATCAGTTTATCCCCGTGCATTCTGAATGGAGAGAAATCTGTTCAGGATGCATCAGGATGTCTTCAGTTCAGTCACTTAAAGGTGTTTTGGACGGTGGAAATACCGCAGCATGCTGCGGTATTCTCTCCGTCCAAAATTCCGGATCAGTTGCCGGAATGCCGGATCCAGCATTAATAAACATTGAAATGTATTAGTGCATTAAAAATGACATCCGGAGAGAAGGACCCGTTCTTGCAATGCATTTGTAAGACGGATCCGTCTACAAATGCTGTCCGTTTGCATGCAGATTGCCGGATCCGGCGACAGAACTGCTTGCTGGATCACTCTGCCGCAAGTGTGAAAGTAGCCTTAACTATGTAACTACAGTATGTAACCTAAAACACATAGAATGCAATGCAAAAATGCTACAGAAGTGGAAAGGCTGACTCTTTAGAAAAATGTTCCTAAATGTTTCAGAAACAATATCACTTTGACCAAAGAACTCCAGCATTTTAATATTGTTAATATAATACCTTACGTGATTACAGGAAGAAATTCCTCCCAATGACAGGTGATGGCACTACAGCATAATGGTATAGACTACGTCATTGCTAGTATCAGGAAGTTGTGGATTTTAAAATCACAGGCTGGTGTCACAAAGGTTTTTTTCTGGCAATTTTGAGGGGTGTTGGGGGATTATTGTGTTTTTTCATTTTTTTCCTGAAATTTGCTGTAGTATTTTATTTTTTTTACAAAAAAGCTATATCCAGCATTGATGTATATGGGAAATATTAAGCAAGGAACAAACAGATGTTTTTTGCAGTGGCATGTTTTTAATGGCATTTTGTTCCCAATGCTTTAACATACAGTTCTACAGAGGAATTGACATTACAAGGTGCGTCATACTTTTCTATACAAAAAGGCTCACAAAAAACACCTTTAGAAACATAGAAACATAGAATGTGTCGGCAGATAAGAACCATTTGGCCCATCTAGTCTGCCCAATATACTGAGTACTATGAATAGCCCTTGGCCCTATCTTTAGAATGTTATGTAACCAAAACAAGACCCTATTCACATGTATGGATCATTTTTTGTTTGTTTGTATTTATTTTTATATTTTTATTAAAAATAAGTTCGTTGCTGATGCCATAGTATAGATATTTTGCTGCAAAAATTGCTGTGAACATTTGCCATTGTATGTATGCTGTATATTTCCACAGTATGCTGTAAATGCCATGCAGATTTCTTCTGTTACTTTTGGATGGACTTTTTGAAAGCCTACTTCTTCTGTACTACCCTGGAACCTATTGCAGATTTTCATTACGGATCCTGCTACAAAAGCAGCTGCATCTTAACTTTTGCTTAGGCTAGGGCTACATGGCGACATGTGTCACGCAACAAAAAAAAAGGGTGTCATGTGTCACGCAACTTGTGCCTGAAAAGTCGAGCAATATTTTTTGTAATGATAGTTAATGGTGTCACAACATGACATGCTGCAACTGCAATGCAACAGTCTGTCTTGGAAGGATATTGTCAGATCTTCACACTCCTGTGTCAGTTTTCACCATAGGAAGGATGGCAATGCACATTTATAACTGTTCATATGATAGCCTCATCACCCGTTGTCCATGTCCATGGCAAAATTAAAAAATATTGCTAAGGGTACAACAATATGGCAACACAGACCCACTTAACAATACAGACCTACTGAACATTGCAGTCTTCATTAGCTTAATTAGAGCCCACTGCAGCCCTTTCAGTCATACTTCAACACAACACGGCTGCGTCACAACAGTCACTTACTTTATAGAGCTGCATAGGGAAAATGCATTGTTACAAAAAAGCGCCATGCAAAAATGCTAATAAAAAATGCCGCAGACACAAACGGGGAAAAAGCCAGGCAATGAGAAAAAAAATGTCAGACTGAGTACATGCTGTGATTTAAAAAAAAAACATACGTACCTCTAGAGGCATAAATGCCACTATGCCTGTCCAGCGTTTAATGTTTCTCATAGACATGGAACAATGGCGTAACAAAAATGACTGGGCCCCACAGCAAAGTTTTGAACGGGGCCCCCCAGGCTACTTTGCAACCTCCTCCTCCCATGAAAGCCCCACTCCTGTTGCTAGTCAAGATCGCTCTCTCAGACCAGGCCAGGCAGCTGCTCTGTCCAGTGTCTCTGTATTTAATGTCATTTTAGAATACTGTTGAGGGGCCCTGACAATAAAATATTTTAGTGCTCCTCCCGGTTGGTGTGTTTAGGTCCCAAAGCAGCCGCTTCTCCTGCTTTCCCTATAGCTACACCCCTGCTTCCATAAAATATCTGGAGGTAGTGTTTTGTTTTTTTCCCGCCTTAAAAATGGAACATAAAAGCCAGCAAAAATTTACCAAGAGATCCAAAAACCCCTCAAGAATGCCAGAAAAAATGTGTGACACAGAGGTCAACAAGATCCCCATGGTCAAGAAAGTTGAAATGAAAGATTTGGAGACACAAAAAGTCCATGAGATAGGAAGCTTCCTGCCTTGGTGCAGTGGAAAAGATTGATGACAGTGGGACAAAGGGATTGTATCTTTGTCATGTACAATTGTCAAGTGTACTATTACGGTACCTGCATACGATGCAGATTACGCACGTTTTTTGTGGGGTTTTTTGCACTCAGATTCTCGTGCAGAAAAACATAGCCTAATACAGTACCAGCAAAGTGTAAAAGGTTAGACAAATCTCCTAAACACTCTGCTATTTTCTTCCATGCGGAAATTGACCCGCTGTGCGAATTTTGAAATCCGCAGCAGTCAGTATGTGCAGTTCTCTTGTGAGATCTGCAGCAAAACTGCATTTAATCCGCACCTAAAAATACAGAAATGCACAAAAAATGTTGTGTAAATCTGTACGGATTTTCACTAGAGATGAGCAAAGTTTTAAAAAATTTTATTTAGCAGCTTCACCGAAGTTTGCCAAGAAATTTGATTTGATATGAATTAATTAGTCACAAATCACAATAAATCAGTTATACCCAGGCCACTCTGTCTTAGGGTACAGCCACACGGGGCAGCCATGCTGCGGAAGGGTTGCAGCCATGCTGCAGTGAAGAACCACGTACCCAATTAGCCCACAGATACCTTTAATTTAATAATAAAGAACGCGCTGTATAGTCAGTCTTCATTGTTAATGGCTGTGCAGCACCTTTAATGCAACTTTAAACAGGGGCTGTACCTACTTCTTCTACCTCAGCGCTCTCCTGCCCTACAGGTGGGAGCCCTTCTTCTGCCATCTGCTTTTCCTCCTTTTCTACATCCTCTAATATTAATGAGAATATGTCATCAGGAACATCCAGCTCCTCCTTGAATATATTACTGACTTTTCTAGGACATGGAGACTTTGAAGAATGATTTGAAAGAAGTAAAGTCAGCAATAGATATGGATGTTTATCATTAAGATCTGACCCCCCCAGGGGTGCAGAGTGGATGGTATTGGTTGGCATGCTGGCAGTGGAATAATAAAGGCTTCCATCTTATTAGTATTGAATTACATTTATAGCTGATGTGAGAATAAGGAAATGTAGGAATAAATAAATCAAACTGACGCAACATAAGTCTTCCTGCACTCTCTCTGCACTCTCCCTGCACTCTCCCTGCAGTCTCCCTGCACTCTTTCTGCACTTTCCCTCTCCAATTTTCTTCTATTAATCGTTTTCAGCAACACTGTCCCAAGCGCATGAGTGCTTGCCACGTCTTTTCCTATGCCCAGCTCACAGGACAATGGTGGAGACCGCACGGGATTTGGGTTTTATAGGGATGTGACATCACAGGGGATAGCTATCTGCGGATTGGCTGGCTGCACGACATTATGGGTGATCTTGCATTACTGGGCTTGTCTCCTCTACACTTAGTTTCCCTTTCTAACATGTGCAGTTGCCATTTTAGGAAAACCTGATTTGTTACCACAAAGTGTTCGAAAATATTGTAGCAAGTATCCAATCAGTACAAACTGTGGGGATTTGCTCTGGTAGACAGGCTTGCGGACGCATTATAGAGGCAACGACAACGTCTTTAACTTAAACAGTTGAGCGTTTTATTCACACATAAGGAAAGTGACAACAAAAAGTCAGCTTCAAGGAGAAAACAGTCGCCTTGAGTCTGGTGTTTGTTCGCACCAGGCAGCAACACATAAGTCCTTGGGTGAAACAGAAGTCCATGTGCTTTCATCCAAACACAATAGCAGGCCTTAATCCCGGCCCAAACTCTCAGGCCCCAACACAGAGACTGGCAAAACTCCACTGTCAGATGGAGGATAATCCACACCCAGCTGAGACTGCTGGATGGGTTTTTATATCCCTAACCAAAACCTGGCCTGGAACGTGGGGAACAGCCACCCACCCTGCACTTTGGCTGCTCCCAGTAAGAGCCGGCCCGGATCTGCTTTACAGCCACACTAAATAACCAATAGTGTCAGTCAGCACTGCCGCTGACACTTAAAATTACCGGCTCTTACCTCACCGAGGCCAGGAACATCGGTGACACATATCTTCCGTCGGCCCCTTGCGCTTTCCTACAAAACATAAAAAGACTATATAGAAACACAAAGACATTGGTTGTCATATGTCACAATGAGTACAAAAAGCATAAACAAATCAAAAGAACCTGGTATGAGGACAGGGGGGGGGAGGAGGATAGAGGTCCTCCCTCTAGGGAAGACATTTAAGGGCCTGACTTTTTATTGGCATGAGAGAATCAGGTTGTTGGTATTGCTAGTTTAGATTTTTCCCAGGCGCTCCACAACTTCGCAAATTTTGAGAAGGAGTGTTTAGCTATGGCTAAGGTGCGTTCATAAATAAAAGTGTTGTTCATTTTTGAGAGAACTTCTGACAGTGAGGGGGTCTCTGCTGTTTTCCATTTTTGTGTAATGGTCAGCTTGGTAGACAGGAAAAGGTGGGCTAGAATCAGCCTGTGGCTGTTTGGAATAGAGTCTATCTCTATGAATAGTAGCGCCAGTGAGAGTGAGGGGTTTAGTGGGTACCCTAGTAGCTTAGAAGCTAGGGTAAAGGTTTCCTGCCATATTTTTGGGATCGGACAGGACTAAAGTATATGAAGGAGAGTGCCTCTCTGTCCACATCCTCTCCAACAAAGATGTGAAGCCCCTGGGAAGATATGGCACAGACGGTCCGGTGTATAGTACCACCTTAATATAGTCTTCATTAGGGATTCATAGTGTAGAGTACATTTCAGTTGTTTAGAGGTAAATTTTAGAGCTTTGTGCCATTGCTCATTTGAAAAGGAGGAGCCCAATTCCCTTGCCTAAGATCGGAAAGGCGTGTTTTTTTTAAATGTTTCTTTATCTCTTAATAATATATATATTGGTCTCAGGCGGGTACTTAGCTGGGGAGATAGTGACCATAGTTTAAATATCATTGAATTTGCAGAGATTTGGCGGAGGTTACTCGCTTGGAATAAATGTCTGATTTGGAGGTACTTGAAGAAGCATTTGGGATTTGGTAGGAGTAATGCAGATGTTCGAGGTGAACAGATTATACGCTTCGAGTAGTTTGGATATTTTATCTATACCCCTCTTCCTCCATGATATTGTGTCTAGGTCAGGGATGAGATAGTCCAACACAGTCAAAGGGGCTTGATGAGCAAGAGGTACTAGGGAGCTAGGACTGAGAAACCCATTTGAGACATAACAGAGAAAGTGAAGGACCAGTTAATGCGGTCAAATGCCTTTTCCGCGTCTAATTTTACCAAGATCGCAGGAGTTTTTCCCTTCTGGAGAAAATCTATCACGTTTAGGACAGGTCAAGAGTTCTCCTGAATTTGTCTTCCCTTTACAAATCCTACTTGACCTGCATGAGTGAGAAGTGGGATCATGGGAGCCAGGCGATTAGCTATAGCTTTAGCAAATATTTTAGTGTCTGTGTTCAGGAGTGAGATTGGGCGGTATTTTTGGGGTTCATCTGAGGGGCTCTCTGTTTTGGGGATGGTGACAATGGTTGCTTCAAGCATTTCTTTCGGGATGTCCCCTGAGTCCATCGACCATTGGAATATTTTGAGCATATATGGAGAGAGTTTATCTTGGAATGTTTTATAGTAGGCGTTGGAGAGACCGTCAGGGCCTGGGCTTTGTTATGTGGGAGTTATTTAATAATAGAATTTCCTTTTCAGATAGGGGGGCGTTTAGTTGTGCTATTTGGTTGTTGCTTAAACAGGAAAGTTTAAGGGATTTTAGAAAGTTATTGGTAGACTCTGATAAGTTAGAGGGGGGTTCTGGCATAGGGCTTAGGTTGTACAGGGATTCATAATATTATTTAAAGGAATTAGCTATCGCATATGGATCAGTTAATTTCGAGCAAAATTGTGGGGAGGTGAGGAAGGGGATCTTTGACTTGGCTGCTTGTTTTTTCAATCTATGGGCCAGTATCTTTCCAGCTTTGTTATTTTTGTGCGTAATACGCGGTTTTAAGTGATTTTACTTGTTTGTCGTCCCTGTATAGTAGGCAATCTTTTAATTGGAGTCTAAGTGATTGCAGTTGGTCTGCAAGGATTGCAGTTGGATTTATGTTGTTTAGAGACTCTATTGAGCGTATTTGGCTTAATATCTCAGAGATGCGTTCATCCCTTTCTCTTTTAGCTCTGTGGCCTACCTTTATGAAGATTCCCCTAATGACTGCCTTTTGGGCATTCCATAGGGTGAATGGATTTAGTACAGAGCATTCATTGGTTTGGAAATATTCAGAGAGTTCCTCTGAGATATTTGCTCTGTATTTGGGGTGTTCTAGAAGGAAGGTATTGTTGCGCCATGGGGTATATGGTGGTGATGAGAGGGTTTCATTTACACTTAATGTGATAGGGGCATGATCCGACCAGGTCATTAGCTCTATTGTGGACTGAGAAACTTTACGTAGTAGTGCTCTATCTACTAGGAAAAAGTCAATTCTGCAGTAAGAATTGTGTACATTAGAGAAGAAGGAAAAATATCTTTCTTTGTCGTGGTGTGTCATCCAAATGTCATATAGATCTTCCCCAACCAACAAGTGGGAGTAAGAGTATGGGGGTGTTCCCTGGCCGTAGACGAGGAGTCTATTGAAGGATCCAACACGACATTGAAGTCTCCTCCGCACAAGACAAAGCCTTTTTTGATTCTGTTTACTTTTTGTTTGAGAGTTTTCTTAGGAAAGGAACTTGATGTCTGTTAGGAGCATAAACAAAAAACAAAGTATATATGACATTATTTAGAGAAGCCACTAATATGATGTACCTGCCACCAGGGTCCACAATTGAGGATATCAGTTGGAATGCCACCGAGTCTCGGATGGCCACCAGGACGCCCCTTTGTTTTTTAGAGTAATGGGAGTGAAATATATGTGGAAAACGGGGGTGTTTCACCCTGTGGGCATCCCCTTTGATTAAATGTGTTTCGGTGGCGCAGAAGATGTCACACTTGAGAGTTTTTACCTCCTTCCACAGCATGGATCGTTTAAAAGGGCTGTTCAGGCCCTTTGTGTTCAGGGCTGCGATCTTAATGACCATTGATAAAGGGGTAAGAGCTTAGGTATCAGAGGGTATTGTTGGTTAGGGATATTGCAAGCATGGCGATTTAAAAGGCAGAGAAGGTGATTTGGTCAGATCTTCCAGTCTTCCAGTCTTCCAGATCTACTATTTTAGCTTTTAGATGGTCCAGTTCATCCGATAGCTCGTTATGAGCGTTGATAAGCTGGTTGTGTGAAGTCGCAAAGTCTCCCATCTTGGACTTTACATGACTGACCCGTTTGTCTATAGCCGCTATTGAGGTTTGTAACGGGAGGATGAGCGCGGTAAGGTCAGAATGCGTTGACCTGCTAAAGAGGACTAGCATTTCTTTTAAGAGGTTACCCGATGCGGGCTGGTCATTAGTGGGAAACCTCTGAAGGGAAACTGCGGTAAGGTCTCTCACCTCTGTGTCTTGCTGAGTCCTGGGCCTCTGTTTCGCTGGGCTAGAGGAAGGAGAAGACGCAGTTAAGTTGTTCCGGTGTCCTTCATGTAATGGTGTGGAATCAGGCCGTCTATGAGGTGGGGAGGTAGTTCTGGTGGAGGACAGTAGCCTTTCTGTTCCTTCTGGTGGTGAGCCTCGGGGTGTGTATGAAGTATCAAGGGAACCGGAGCCTGGCGTGTGCGGCAGGGCTGATATAGTGGCGCCGCCATCTTGGTCTTTGCCTCGCTCCAGGAAAAAGTAAAATTTCCCCTGCTTTTTCACCAATCTCTTGCCCCTGGTCATCATCGGAAAGGTTATATCTTCCATGGTGGAACAAATCTGGAGATTTTAGCTTGTTCTGTTCGGTTTGCTGTGTAGTAGTTGCTGGTATGGCGCCGGAGCTAAAGTCTCATGCAGCCATCTCGCTCTTCCGGCAGACCATGCTCCCCGGAACAGGGCTTTTGCCAGAGTGCTGAAAATAGCATCCTGTTCCCCCCTAAGATACAGTTGTGTTTTGGATGCGGTGAGTGTGTGCAGTTTGAGTCAGCAGAGTCAGTGCAATGCTAGTTAAGCGGTGAGCAAATTTGAACTTCATGTAGCGGTGAGATAAAGCCACATAAGGAAGCAGAAGGTTCACCAGGCTGTGCAGTTCCTGTCCCTACACTCTCCAAGTTTTTAAGACTATTTTGTCCAGTTCGGCTGTTTGAAGAACTGTGAGTTTCAAGTGAAAGGCTTCAAAGAAGCCCTCCTGTGTCCATGAACCATGTATCTCTGCCATATGAATGTTCCTACAGTCAAGTGCAAATTTACCATCCTACAAGTGCACAAGTGCCCTTTTCACACTGTATTTCCCAACACCTAGTACCTATGCTTGATTTGCTTCCTGTATTGCTTGTGTAAGGCGCCCTCACCTCAGAGCCATGTGCACAAAGCCAGAACAGCAGATAAGTGAGGCCTAGTACTGAGCCACACAGCCCCCTTGTAGTGCCATATAAATAGGGTGGCCAGACATCTGGTTTTCAGGCTCCCTGTCCTCCGTCCGGCGCAGGGCCTGGATGGACGCAGGGATGTTCACCCTTTCAGTAGCTCACGCTCAGACAGCAGCACGTGAGCTGTAGCAACTGACAGAGAGTTCTCTCACCCCCAGTCAGTCACTAGAGCCGCAGACATGGCTCCCTGTGGCTGACTGAGGGAGAGAGAAGCACCCTGGGTGCCCCCAGCTCACCTTCCGTTCAAGAAGTTCTTCCCTCCCCCCCCCCCACCCGGTGATAGGGGGGCGTAACTTCACAGAGGTGGGCGTGGTCGACGAGGTCTGGCTTTCTGGAGTGAAGCCAGTGGCCACCCTACATATAGTCCCTTTCTGGTGGGAGTGACACCATACATTTGGAATCCACTGGAGCATGACAAAAAAAAAAATTCTGTCAGATTTATAAGGAATCTGGAAATAAAAATGCGGATGTCTCTACATAAAATCTGACACGTATGGACATATGGTGAAGGCCCATGCACTTGAATGGGAAGCCTTATAAGAGCTTTCTACAAAATGTGTGCCTGAGGCCTAGACACATATTTTATTCTATTTCATGCTCAATTATTTCATCAATAGATACAAATAATAGAACCCATTAAATGACACTTCATTGCAAGTGACAAGTGAGTGCATTGTGGTAGACACCTTCAGTTGGTTAAATGTTCTGCTGTGA